>NC_084750.1:18926033-19133533 GCF_033978785.1 Entelurus aequoreus | reverse complement strand
GCAAAATTTTTTTTTATCTGGGGAGTAACGTTTATTCTGAATTTAGCAGCTCAAAGGAAGCACATGTGCTGGAAGATACAACAATCCTAATGAGATCGGACATTGCGAGTGTTGCACTGTATTATACTCTTATTTAGAATATTTAGCAACATTTTTTTTATCTGGGGAGTGACGATTATTCTGAATTTAGCAGCTCAAAGCAAGCGCAGGTGCTGGAAGATACAACAATCCCAATGAGATCGGACATTGCGAGTGTTGCACTGTTTCATACTCTTATTTAGAATATTTAGCAACATTTTTTTTATCTGGGGAGTCACAATTATTCTGAATTTAGCAGCTCAAAGCGAGCACAGGTGCTGGAAGATACAACAATCCCAATGAGATCGGACATTGCGAGTGCTGCACTGTTTTATACTCTTATTTAGAATATTTAGCAACATTTATTTTTATCTGGGGAGTGACGATTATTCTGAATTTAGCAGCTCAAAGCAAGCGCAGGTGCTGGAAGATACAACAATCCCAATGAGATCGGACATTGCGAGTGTTGCACTGTTTTATACTCTTATTTAGAATATTTAGCAAAAAATTGTTTATCTGGGGAGTGACGATTATTCTGACTTTAGCAGCTCAAAGCGAGCACAGGTGCTGGAAGATACAAAAATCCCAATGAGATCGGACATTGCGAGTGCTGCACTGTTTTATACTCTTATTTAGAAACATTTTTTTTAATCTGGGGAGTGACGATTATTCTGAATTTAGCAGCTCAAAGCGAGCACAGGTGCTGGAAGATACAACAATCCCAATGAGATCGGACATTGCGAGTGTTGCACGGTTTTATACTCTTATTTAGAATATTTAGCAAAAACATTTTTTATCTGGGGAGTGACGATTATTCTGAATTTAGCAGCTCAACGCGAGCGCAGGTGCTGAAAGATACAACAATCCCAATTAGATCGGACATTGCGAGTGTTGCACTGTTTTATACTCTTATTTAGAATATTTAGCAAAAAAAATGTTTTATCTGGGGAGTGACGATTATTCTGAATTTAGCAGCTCAAAGCGAGCACAGGTGCTGAAAGGTACAACAATCCCAATGAGATCAGGCATTGCGAGTGTTGCACTGTTTTATACTCTTATTTAGAATATTTGGCAAAAATTTTTTTATTTGGGGAGTGACAATTATTCTGAATTTAGCAGCTCAAAGCGAGCGCAGGTGCTGAAAGATACAACAATCCCAATGAGATCGGACATTGCGAGTGTTTCACTGTTTTATACTCTTATTTAGAATATTTAGCAACATTTTTTTTTATCTGGGGAGTGACGATTATTCTGAATTTAGCAGCTCAAAGCAAGCACTTCTGCTGAAAGATACAACAATCGCAATGAGATCGGACATTGCAATATTTGATCTTTTATTGATACATATTAGTGCGCAATGTGTAGTATTTATTACTAATTTTCTTTTTCATTACGTTTTACTTCTGTAATTGTATATAAAAACCGAGATTGCAACAACGTAATTTCCCCAGTGTCTATCCTATCCTATCCTAGATTGTATCCCCATTAGCTGCATTGTTAGCCGCCTCTTACTAGTGGTTTTTCACTATTTAGAAGGAGCAGAAATGGCAAAGACATGTATTCCAACACAAGTAACACCACATCCAATGAGAGCCAATACTTTTTACGACCTGTTTATTACTGTGTGTGTGTGTAGATGGCTGCAGCACAGTTGTACGCCACTAATGAAGTGCCGGTTGCCCATAGTGATCTGCGATGTAACTCAACACACTTGCAACGATCAATATCAGAGCCGCAAACAACAGCGATGGAGGGGTCTGATAAAGTCAGACTGAGTAAGACCAGATCCCAGACGATGATAGGCCTGTTGGGACTGGATGGTTTGGGCTGCTTACCAGAATTCTCCAAACATGCCGGGAAGGTTTATGCTTCTGGAAAGTTTGATTGTTGGTTTTAGAGTTTATCTTCATCACCGGCATACCACCGGAATCTGTTTCTTGACTTTCGCTGTGCTGCTCCAGACCCGTTACTGCAGCTCTGGGAGGGATGCAAGCATCAAGGGGAGGATCAAATTGTAATAATTGAAGTTTCAGATTTTGGGGTTGTTTTGTGGTAGGAATTTACACAACTCTGTGTAGAATAACAAATAGCATGCTGTGTTATTTCCTTTTGTTTGATATATCTTTGTATGCACTTGCTTTTATTGCTTTTGTGGCTATTATATTACAATCCTTTTTCTGTGTGGTCTGTCAGTCACGACAAAAATATTTCAATGACTAATGACTAGGAAATGAGTAATTAAAAAAACAAATATAAATGATTATATCCATATTCTTAATTTTTTTAAAGTTATTTTATTATTTAAAATTATATATATATATATATATATATATATATATATATATATAGATACACACATATACATATGCATATATATATACATATATGTATACATATATATGCATATACTGTACATATATACACATATATGCATATACATATATACATATATGTACATATACATATATATACAGATATACATATATACACACATATATACATACATATACACATATACATGTATGTATATATACACACACACACATATATATATATATATAAAATAAATATATAAGTAAAATACAATAAAAATAAATATATTAAAAATAAACCAAAACAAGACAAAAACAATAAAATAAAATACTATGAATAAGATCAAAAATACTATTTAAAATCAATAAATAAAATACAACAAAAAAGATTTAAATAAAATAAAATAACATAAATATGAAATAAAACACAAAATAATAAATATAAACCAAATAAATCAATACAACATAACAAAAAAAAGAAATAACATTAAAAAAAAAAAAATCAATGAAATAAAACAAAACAAAAAATCCAAAAGAACAAAATAAAATGAAAGACAATAAAACAAAAATAAATAAATACAATGGACCAAAAATAGTAAAAAAAAAAATAATAAAGCAAAATAAATAATGCAACAAAACTAAATAAATAGGAAAAAATAAAACAAAAAGGAAATACAATAAAACTTTAACATTTAATAAAAACAAAAAAAGAAACAAAACAACACACAATGTAAGGTAAAATAAATCCATTCAATATACCTAAAACTTGTTTGAATCGAAGAAACTGAACATAATCCAACATCATAACCATGCTCATTATGAACAGTGACCCATGTTTAATCAACAATCAAACTGCTCAAAAAAGATGCGTTTGAAAGGGACTAGTTTTCATTTCTATTGTTTCCGTAACATTGATAATCATCATCATCTTAGCAATAAAACAATATACACCCTAACTTATACAGTTAAGGTGTGTATTACAGTTAGAGTGAATTTTCAGAAGCCATTTAAATATGAAAGTGTTATTGGAATTCCTGTGAAGTAAAGATCCACAAATAACGTTTTTGAAAAATTAAAAAAGATAAAACACATTGCTCGGTCCTAATTGTTGTGAACCCACCATCACAGCATATCTGTGCCCTCAGGTGACGTATAAGACACCACATCCTCCCACGGGCCAGAACATGAAGGAACTTGTCTTCTTTGTGAAGGAAAAACTCCCCACTAAATATTTCTAGAAAAAAAAAAAAGGCTTGTTTTTCATTGAACTTACGTGTCCTGGAGCAGTATGGACGTCAGTGTGGGCTTCCCAGCTCTCAATGTGTCAGACGCCTGCAATCACATGAAGACCACAATACATTACCTAGGACATTTGACCACTTCTGACAATGAAACTGCATTGTTCTGTCTTACAACATTACGTAAACACCACATCACCGATTTCATGAGTCTTATTCCATGAGTTTTATTCCATGAGTCTTATTTCTAACCCCACGAACCAGGAAGTAGTCTGATAAACTAAACTATGGAACTTAACAAGTTTAGGATTTATTTTTCATTTCTCTATTTGAGTCACATCCCTAATTAACACTTCAACTCTCAACTTTGTGATTTTTGAGGATTTTTTTTTTTTGCTCCAAAATACAAAATTCTACATTTCCATGGATAGGCTACATTTAAGTAACTTCTTAATAAAATTGTACTTGTCAGAATAGTTTTTTTTGGCATTATTATTTTTACTTTTATTTGAGCATTTTTGTGAAGAAGAAACACTACTTTTACTTTGATACATTATGTTTTTTATTCCGATCGCTACATTTATTTACCGTATTTTTCTGACTATAAGTCGCATTTTTTTTCATAGTTTGGCCGGGGGTGCGACTTATACTCAGGACTTATGTGTGAAATTAACACATTACTGTAAAATATCGAATAATATTATTTAGCTCAATCACGTAAGAGACTAGACGTATAAGATTTCATGGGATTTAGCGATTAGGAGTGACAGATTGTTTGGTAAACGTATAGCATGTTCTATATGTTATAGTATTTGAATAACTCTTACCATAATATGTTACGTTAACATACCAGGCACGTTCTCGGTTGGTTATTTATGCCTCATATAACGTACACTTATTCAGCCTGTTGTTCACTATTCTTTATTTATTTTAAATTGCCTTTCAAATGTCTATTTTTGGTGTTGGGTTTTATCAAATAAATTTCCCCCAAAAATGCGACTTATACTCCAGTGCGACTTATATATGTTTTTTTCCTTCTTTATTATGCATTTTCGGCAGGTGCGACTTATACTCCAGAGCGACTTATACTCCGAAAAATAGGGTATATCATCATTATATTCATTTATTTAGAGATGGCGAGAGTAGCCAACAATGTAGCATTACTTTATAGTAGGGTTGTACGGTATACCGGTACTAGTATAGTATCGCGGTACTAATGAATCAAAAACGGTACTATACTCACGTCGTGACATTGCTGGTTTTACGAGCAGAGGAGCATGTTCGGCAGCGCACAATCACAGAGTACTTACAAGCAGACGCAGTGTGTAGACAGAAAAGGGAGAACGGACGCATTTTTGGCCTAAAAACTGACAATAAAGGTGAAGTTATAACACTGAAACGCCCTCAGGAAGTGTTAGAATAATTATGCGTAAGTTATCACACAACTCTCACGCTTAAGTTGTGCTGAAGTTGTACTTTTCTATCCGTGCAAAGGGATAACTTGCAATCCAAAGATTGCGAGTCGTCTCGTATCAGTGTTTGTGTCCAGAACCGGTCTGCTGACTGCCAAGGGCGAACATCGAGTGCCGTGACGCAGACAGAGCAGATACAGGGCGATATCACGAGTGTCAGCACATTTGCATTTCATGAATAGTCCTACAGTAAAATGTGTCTAACTGCGGCTGCTGAGATTACCCCCCTTCCTTCAGAGGCAGCCTCAGTGATGTAACCAGGGACCTCCCAAATAAATATAGGCGCACGTGGGACTGTTACCTTAGAGCGTAGGTTGGTTCTGTGACTAAGAGTACAGCCCAAAACGTCTCTCCTCATTGAGCCAAATTGAACTCTGTCTCTGCATGATTCCTTGCTTCTTGTCATCAGTGTTTGAACCTGACAGGAAGAGGTGCTTTAAGACATGGCTAGCTAGCTAGCGGCGAACGTCCATACGCAGTCTGCAGTGTTTTAGCTACTTCTAAATCACTAATCCTCGTCTCCATGGCGACAAATAAAGTGAGTTTCTTACATGTATCATCCCTGCAGGACGAGGAATAGCTAAACATGCTTCACTACACACCGTAATAGAATGCAATAGCTCACCGGTGTCACAATGTAAACAAATGCCATGGGTGGATCTACACCTGACATCCACTGTAATGATACCAAGTACAATAGCGTATCTAGTGGATATTACTATGATTACATCAATATTTTTTCATTTTTTTAAAAACTCAGGAAATATGTCCCTGGACACATGAGAATTTTGCATATGACCAAAGTATGATTCTGTAGCTACTTGGTATCGGATCGATACCAAAATTGTGGTATCATCCAAAACTAATGTAAAGTATCAAACAACAGAAGAATAAGTGATTATTACATTTTAACAGAAGTGTAGATAGAACATGTCGAAACAGAACGTAAGCAGATATTAACAGTAAATGAACAAGTAGATTAATCACTCATTTTCTACAGCTTGTCCTTCATAGTGTTGACAAAATAATAGGTGTATAAATGACACAATATGTTACTGCATACATCAGCAGACTAATTAGGAACCTTTGTTTGTTTACTTACTACTAAAAGACAAGTTGTCTAGTATGTTCACTATTTAATTAAAGGACAAAGTTGCAATAATAAACATATGTTTAATATACCCTAAGATTTTTTGTTAAAATAAAGCCAATAATGCCATTTTTTGTGGTACCCCTTTATTAGAAAAAGTATCGAAATACATTTTGGTACCGGTACCATAATATTGGTATCGGAACAACCCTAGTTTGCTGTCATTGTATGTACATTTGATTTGCACTGCAAAATCACAATTTATGTTTCAATGTATTCCATTCTATTTCAAACCAACTATCTACATTGTATTCTATTTGAATAATGATGCACAGTACATACCATCATGGTCAAGACGTTCATAAGGCCGCACCCTAAACCCAATGTCGCTGCCCTAAAAAAACTGTACTAAAAAATATATTATTGCATTGATTTGGTTGGGACCTCATTTTAGAAAGACATATATACTGTATATACCGTAATTTTCGGAGTATAAGTCGCTCCGTAGTATAAGTTGCACCTGCCGAAAATGCATAATAAAGAAGGAAAAAAACATGTATAAGTTGCACCTGATTTTTTGGGGAAATTTATTTGATAAAAGCCAACACCAAGAATAGACATTTGAAAGGCAATTTAAAATAAATAAAGAATAGTGAACAACAGGCTGAATAAGTGTACGTTATATGAGGCATAAATAACCAACTGAGAACGTGCCTGTTATGTTAATTTAACATATTATGGTAAGAGTCATTCAAATAACTATAACATATAGAACATGCTATACGTTTACCAAACAATCTGTCACTCCTAATCGCTAAATCCCATGAAATCTTATACGTCTAGTCTCTTACGTGAATGAGCTAAATAATATTTTATATTTTACGCTAATGTGTTAATCATTTCACACATAAGTCGCTCCTGAGTATAAGTCGCACCCCCGGCCAAACTATGAAAAAAATGTGACTTATAGTCAGAAAAATACGGTACTGTATCTGCCAGTCTAGTTCCATTTATATTTTATTTAAGGACAAAATTGCAATAATAAACATATGTTTAATGTACCCTAAGATTTTTTTTGTTAAAATAAAGCCAATAATGACATTTTTGTGGTCCCCCTTTATTTAGAAAAGTATCGAAATACATTTTGATACCAGTACCAAAGTATTGGTACTGGTACAACCCTAGAGTAAACATGTTGCGGTAAGTTGTAGATGTTTTTTTTTTATAATATTTTAGCTGTGCCTATGCTAACATTAGCGCTGTTATAACATCATAAGTGCATATTTTGTAGTACATGCTGTACTAGTGTCTCTCTACAAGTACCATTCAAAAATAACTCCAAAACAAAGCCGAAGTTACTCACCAGTTACTCAGTACTTTTCACTAGATACTTCATTAGTGTTGCAGTAAGAGTATAACTTCGGCTAGTTGTAACGTTGTTTTTGCAAAAGAAACCAGATGAAAAATACAATAAACAAGAGTTGTAAAGAAGGATGAATAATAGCTGCGGGTGTGTTGGAGATGTTAGTTGTGGTCCAGCCTGTGATGTGAAGCCATTTTTATGTCAAAGCAGTGAGAGATCAAACCACGTGCACCACTTCAAACACTCTGTGGTTCACGCTGGGATTGTCAACACCTGCTTTTACACAGCCGGCACAGGTGAGTCCCGATAAACTTCTCACATGAGCTTGTTCTCCTTGTAAAAAGGGGGTTTCCAGTGCCTGGCGAAATCAACCTCGACTTAAAAAGTGTCCTTGCAAAGAAACATCGTCGGACTGTGAGGTGGCTTTTAGTTTCTCTGTGTATTCATGGCTGATGTCCAGGGAGGAGGGGCGACCAGGCGGTCATTTTGTAACGATACCAATATTTTGGTACCGGTACTAAAATTATTTCAATACTTTTCTAAATAAAGGGGACCACAAAAAATTGCATTATTGGCTTTATTTTAACAAAAAATCTTAGGGTACATTAAACATATGTTTACTATTGCAATTAAGTCCTTAAATAAAATAGTGAACATACTAGACAACTTGTCTTTTAGCAGTAAGTAAGCAAACATAGGCTCCTAATTTAGCTGCTGACGTATGCAGTAACATATTGTGTCATTTATCTTTCTATTATTGTGTCAACATTATTAAACTAAAATGCGCAAACATTCCGCAGAAATCAATGGTAAACTTTTACAACTGTGCCATCAGCAGTGTCCTCACTTACGGCTTTTTAGTGTGGTTTGCTAGCTGCACTAACGCGAACCAACAGGCCCTCCAGCGAGTGGTTAAAGGCCTACTGAAAGCCACTACTACCGACCACGCAGTCTGATAGTTTATATATCAATGATGAAATCTTAACATTGCAACACATGCCAATACGGCCGGGTTAACTTATAAAGTGACATTTAAAATTTCCCGGGAAATATCCGGCTGAAACGTCGCGGTATGATGACGTATGCGTGTGACGAAGTCAGAGTAACGGAAGTTATGGTACCCCGTAGAATCCTATACAAAAAGCTCTGTTTTCATTTCATAATTCCACAGTATTCTGGACATCTTTTGCAATTTGTTTAATGAACAATGAAGGCTGCAAAGAAGACAGTTGTAGGTGGGATCGGTGTATTAGCAGCGGACTACAGCAACACAACCAGGAGGACTTTGTTGGAGCGCTAGCCGCCGACCTCACCTTGACTTCCTACGTCTCCGGGCCGCCAAACGCATCGGGTGAAGTCCTTCGTCCTTCTGCCGATCGCTGGAACGCAGGTGAGCACGGGTGTTGATGAGCAAATGAGGGCTGGCTGGCGTAGGTGGAGAGCTAATGTTTTTAGCATAGCTCTGTGCGGTCCGGTTGCTAAGTTAGCTTCAATGGCGTCGTTAGCACAGCATTGTTAACCTTCGCCAGCCTGGAAAGCATTAACCGTGTATTTACATGTCCACGGTTTAATAGTATTGTTGATTTTCTATCTATCCTTCTAGTCAGGGGTTTATTTTTTTTGTTTCTATATGCAGTTAAAGCACGATGCTATCACGTTAGCTCGTAGCTAAAGCATTTCGCCGATGTATTGTCGTGGAGATAAAAGGCACTGAATGTCCATTTCGCGTTCTCGACTCTCATTTTCAAGAGGATATAGTATCCGAGGTGGTTTAAAATACAAATCCGTGATCCAAAATAGAAAAGGAGAGTGTGGAATCCAATGAGCCAGCTTGTACCTAAGTTACGGTCAGAGCGAAAAAAGATACGTCCATCACTACCTCTCAAGTCCTTCACTGTAACATTCCTCATCTACGAATCTTTCATCCTCGCTCAAATTAATGGGGTAATCATCACTTTCTCGGTCCGAATATCTCTCGCTCCATTGTGAACAATGGGGAATTGTGAGGAATTCTAGGTCCTGTGACGTCACGCTACTTCCGGTACAGGCAAGGCTTTTTTTTATCAGCGAGCAAAAGTTGCGAACTTTATCGTCGATTTTCTCTACTAAATCCTTTCAGCAAAAATATGGCAATATCGCGAAATGATCAAGTATGACACATAGAATGGATCTGCTATTCCCGTTTAAATGAATAAAAATCATTTCAGTAGGCCTTTAAAGCGGCGGGGAAAATGACAAAGACGATACTCCCAGAGATGAGTGCCATGTACACAACTCGCTGCCTAAAGCGAGTACACAACATCCTGAAGGACAGATACCACCCAGCACATGGCCTCTTCAACCTGCTACCCTCTGGAAGGAGGTATAGATCGATTCGCGCCAGGACCACCAGAATGTCTCACAGTCTGTATCCCCAGGCTGTGAGACTGCTAAATGAACAGCCTGCCCCTTTGCTGCCCCGGACCATCTTATTACCTCACTCTTCACCACCTCAATAATTGTGCTCTGGACGTTGCATTGCTGCAACATCGACGTAACACCCATCAGACATCTGACTGTTCCCACCCCCACACCCCTCTATTCGCAATCTTGACAATGCTAAACTGTAGACCAGGGGTCACCAACCTTTTTGAAACCAAGAGCTACTTCTTGGGTACTGATTAATGCGAAGGGCTACCAGTTTGATACACACTTAAATAAATTGCCAGAAATAGCCAATTTGCTCAATTTACCTTTAACTCTATGTTATTATTAATAATTAATGACATTTACACTTAATTGAACGGTTTAAAAGAGGAGAAAACACGAAACAAATGACAATTCAATTTTGAAACATAGTTTATCTTCAATTTCGACTCTTTAAAATTCAAAATTCTACCGAAAAAAAGAAGAGAAAAACTAGCTCATTCGAATCTTTTTGAAAAAATTTAAAAAATAATTTATGGAACATCATTAGTAATTTTTCCTGATTAAGATTAATTTTAGAATTTTGATTACATGTTTTAAATAGGTTAAAATCCAATCCACACTTTGTTAGAATATATAACAAATTGGACCAAGCTATGTTTCTAACAAAGACAAATCATTATTTCTTCTAGATTTTCCAGAACAAAATTTTTAAAAGAAATTCAAAAGACTTTGAAATAAGATTTAAATTTGATTCTACAGATTTTCTAGATTTGCCAGAATATTTTTTTTGCATTTTAATCATAATAAGTTTGAAGAAATATTTCACAAATATTCTTCGTCGAAAAAACAGAAGCTAAAATGAAGAATTAAATTAAAATGTATTTATTATTCTTTACAATAAAAAAAATTAATTTACTTGAACATTGATTTAAATTGTCAGGAAAGAAGAGGAAGGAATTCAAAAGGTAAAAAGGTATATCAATCAATCAATCAATCAATCAATGTTTATTTATATAGCCCTAAATCACAAGTGTCTCAAAGGGCTGTACAAGCCACAACGACATCCTCGGTACAGAGCCCACATGTGTTTAAAAATCCTAAAATCATTTTTAAGGTTGTATTTTTTCTCTAAAATTGTCTTTCTGAAAGTTATAAGAAACAAAGTAAAAAAATTAATGAACTTATTTAAACAAGTGAAGACCAATTCTTTAAAATATTTTCTTGGATTTTCAAATTCTATTTGAGTTTTGTCTCTCTTAGAATTAAGAATGTCGGGTAAAGCGAGACCAGCTTGCTAGTAAATAAATACAATTTAAAAAATAGAGGCAGCTCACTGGTAAGTGCTGCTATTTGAGCTATTTTTAGAACAGGCCAGCGGGCTACTCATCTGGTCCTTACGGGCTACCTGGTGCCCGCGGGCACCGCGTTGGTGACCCCTGATGTAGACTATGGTCAACCTGCACTTCAATGCAGTTTATATGCCGCTAGACCAGGGGTCGGCACCCCAAAATGTTGAAAGAGCCATATTGGACCAAAAATACAAAAACAAAACTGTCTGGAGTCGCAAAAAATTAAAAGCCATATTACATGTGTCATGAGATATACATTTAATTAAGAGGACTTAAAGGAAACTAAATGAGCTCAAATATAGCTACAAATGAGGCATAATGATGCAATATGTACATATCGCTAGCCTAAATAGCATGTTAGCATCGATTAGCTTGCGGTCATGCAGTGACCAAATATGTCTGATTAGCACTCCACACAAGTCAATAACATCAACAAAACTCACCTTTGTGCACTCACGCACAGCGTTGAAAGTGTGGTGGACAAAATGAGACAGAAGAAGAAGTGGCATAAAACACGTCCTAGAAAGTCGGAGAAAGTTATACATGTAAACAAACTATACGGTGAGTTCAAGGACCGCCAAAATAAGTAGGACAAAACGGCGCTCGCCAAATACTCGAATCAGTGAAGCATGTTTAATATAAACAGTGTGCTTTATAACAATTAGTGAGGTTTGTGTCATGTTTGTCCTCCTACAGAAACCATACTAAAACAAAAAAATCGATTTTTTTTCCCCTCATCTTTTTCCATTCTTCATACATTTTTGAAAAATCTCCAGAGAGCCACTAGGGCGGCGCTAAAGAGCCGCATGCGGCTCTAGAGCCGCGGGTTGCCGACCCCCGCGCTAGACAAAGCTCAAACAAAATCTCGTTGACATGTATGACTTAAAGGCCTACTGAAAGCCACTACTACCGACCACGCAGTCTGATAGTTTATATATCAATGATGAAATCTTAACATTATAACACATGCCAATACGGCCGGGTTAACTTATAAAGTGACATTTTAAATTTTCCGCTAAACTTCCGGTTCGAAACGCCTCTGAGGATGACGTATGCGCGTGACGTAGCCCGGCGAACACGGGTATGCCTTCCACATTGAAGCCAATACGAAAAAGCTCTGTTTTCATTTCATAATTCCACAGTATTCTGGACATCTGTGTTGGTGAATCTGTTGCAATCATGTTCATTGCATTATGGAGAAGGAAGCTGAGCAAGCAAAGAAGAAAGTTGTCGGTGCGAAATGGACGTATTTTTCGAACGCAGTCAGCAACAACAGTACACAGCCGGCGCTTCTTTGTTTACATTCCCGAAAGATGCAGTCAAGATGGAAGAACTCGGATAACAGAGACTCTAACCAGGAGGACTTTTGACTTCGATACAAAGACGCCTGTAGAGAACTGGGACAACACAGACTCTTACCAGGATTACTTTGATTTGGATGACAAAGACGCAGACGTGCTACTGTGAGTATGCAGCTTTGGCTTCTAAACATTTGATCGCTTGACCGTATGTGCGCAACTTTTTTTTGCGTATGTACGTAACTTTTTAAAAATATATAAGCTTTATGAACCTTGGGTTAGGTGAACGGTCTTTTGGGCAGAGTGATTGTGTGTGTTGATCAGGTGTTTGAATTGTATTGGCGTGTTCTATGGAGCTAGGAGCTAGCAAAGGAGCTAGGAGCTAGCATAACAAACACGCAGGTGTTTTTATGCAGGATTAATTTGTGGCATATTAAATATAAGCCTGGTTGTGTTGTGGCTAATAGAGTATATATATGTCTTGTGTTTATTTACTGTTGTAATCATTCCCAGCTGAATATCAGGTACCGTGAGTATGCAGCCTTGGCTGCTAAACATTTGAGAGCTTGACCGTATGTGCGCGTCACGTACGTAACTTTTTAAAAATATATAAGCTTTATGAACCTTGGGTTAGGTCAGGGGTCGGCAACCTTTACCACTCAAAGAGCCATTTTGGCAAGTTTCACACATTAAAGAAAGTAATGGGAGCCACAAAAATGTTTTTAAAATTTAAAATGAAAAACACCGCATACAAAGTTTACATGCTTTGTGCTATGTTAACCAGGGGTCTCCGACACACGCACCGGCACGCACTTTAATGTGGGAATTGGATATTAGTGCAGCCCGCGAGTTTTGGATGAATGTCGCTTGCGTCACACTTGCCAACCCTCTCATTTTTCCCGGGAGACTCCCGAATACCAGAGCGTGATGACACTGCATTTGGCGCCCTCTACAGTCTGCCCTATCAGTGCACCTGCTCGGCCACAAGTGGAATGCAGCTTTAGCTTGCTCACGTAAGAGACAGCAAGGCTACTAACTCAGCAGCCACACATCTTACACTGACGGTACCATTACCCAGAATCCCATGCAGCCCTAACTCTTCCGCTCAACCAACCACGAAGAGGGGGGGGGGGTTGATGTGTGGGGGGATTTGGTGGTAGCGGGGTGTATAATGTAGACCGGAAGAGTTAGGACTGCATGGGATTCTGGGTAATGGTTGTGTTGTGTTTATGTTGTGTTACAGTGGGATGTTCTCCAGAAATGTGTTTTTCATTCTTTTTTGGTGTGGGTTCACAGTGTGGCGCATATTTGTAACGTAACAATGTTGAAGTTGTTTGATACGGCTACCGTCAGTGTAAGCTGTGTGGCTGATGAATAACTATGCTTTGCTGTCTCCTGTGTGTGCAAGTGATAACAACATACAACATGTGGCTGGCCTGGCATGCTGTAAGCAAATAGAGGACAATTACTGCAGTGCAATTAGGGCATGCCCTTTATATAGTAATTAGAGTGTTAACAGGATTATTTTTCCCTGGGAGTAGTCTATGAGAGACACTGACATCCATAGGTCTCCTGGGAAAATCGAGGGGGTCGGCATGCATGTAGCTGAGCCGCATCAGAGTGGTCAAGGAGCCGCATGCGGCTCCGGAGCCGCGGGTTGCCGACCCCTGGGTTAGGTGAACGGTCTTTTGGGCTGAGTGATTGTGTGTGTTGATCAGGTGTTTGAATTGTATTGGCGTGTTCTATGGAGCTAGGAGCTAGCAAAGGAGCTAGGAGCTAGCATAACAAACACGCAGGTGTTTTTATGCAGGATTAATTTGTGGCATATTAAATGTAAGCCTGGTTGTGTTGTGGCTAATAGAGTATATATATGTCTTGTGTTTATTTACTGTTGTAGTCATTCCCAGCTGAATATCAGGTCACCCCCGGCTCTCACAGCATCTTCCCTATCTGAATAGCTTCAACTCCCCACTAGTCCTTCACTTGCACTTTACTCATCCACAAATCTTTCATCCTCGCTCAAATTAATGGGGAAATTGTCGCTTTCTCGGTCCGAATCTCTCTCACTTCATGCGGCCATCATTGTAAACAATAGGGAACTTTGCGTATATGTTCAACTGACTACGTCACGCTACTTCCGGTAGGGGCAAGCCTTTTTTTTATCAGATACTAAAAGTTGCAATCTTTATCGTCGTTCTATACTAAATCCTTTCAGCAAAAATATGGCAATATCGCGAAATGATCAAGTATGACACATAGAATAGATCTGCTATCCCCGTTTAAATAAAAAAAAATCATTTCAGTAGGCCTTTAAGTGTTATTATGACAATGACAATAAAGAATTGATTGATTGGTGCCTCGTCTGAGCTGCTGTGACTTAGATGACCACGGTAACTAAATACATTACCATAGTAACTAGTATATCATGCAAAAGCACAGATTCCAACCATTGAAATACTTTGTATAGTTCAAAGACTTACGGTCATTTGAAAACATCACTGCACATCATAATGGAAGCTACACTTTCCATCTTAAAGATCTAAAAAAATTATTTGGGAATGTCCGGCGGGCCAGATTGAAAAGCTTAACGGGCCGCATGTGGCCCCCGGGCCTTAATTAGCCCAGATTTGGGTTGGAGATTGTCATGACTGCCACAAGTGGTGGAAAAGTGTATTACAACTGAGTATCACTGCGGCCTATAAGGACCACAGCAGAGAAACAGATATCTTTTGGTGGCCCTCAGGGCCCGACATTGGAGTGTTTTTAATGTTATCGGATTATCGCTGTGACGTGGTAGGTCCTAATAGGCACCCCTGGTTCTTTCGCTTTCTTTTTACTGCGACATACCACATTTGTTTGGCGAGTATTTATGAGTTTCCACATCCTGAACAATAGACCAAATATAGATACAAAGACAAAAACACTTGCATGTCTTTCTCCGAGAGTTGAATGTTTGCACTTTGAGTCAGCTCCACTCAGCCGGTTGGTTCCAGTTATTAAAGTGCTCTTGACTGTGACGAGGATGTCAGCCAGATGAAGGGGGAAAGAGGGCTTTTTTTTCTTCAGCCATGACTCACCTGGGTCAAGGCTATCTGCCCAAGGGGTGGGGGAGTCGAGACAAAAACTCGCTGCGAGACTGATTGGCAAGGAGAGGAAAAAACACAGGAGGTGATGAAAAGGTTGAAGGGGACATGTCTCACCTTACAGATTGTGTTGCAGCCAGGTACACAAAGGCACAATATGTTCAATGGCAGAATAAAACATTGCATGTCTGCACAATGCCAACATGGTTATGTTTGATATGAGAGGAGGAAAAAAAAATGCAGCTTATGGGGGAAAAAAAAATCCTAAGTAATGACCTCACCTATTTGATGTAGACTCTGTGACAAATTATATATAAACTGTATATGCATATATGTATATATATACACAACATTTATTATTTTGTTGTTCTGTTGACGTCATAGCAAAAAACACTAATTCCAGGCAATTGCAAAGACAAGCGGGGTAAGATTGCCACCTGCTGGCCAATTTGAGGTATGCACCACTACATGAAAGCAAGTCAAATTCTACCTGGTATTACATTTTTAGAACAAGGGAGACAGTTTATAGGTGTCCTTACTGAAATGTGTTATCATGATTGCACTGGTGCTGATGTTAACAGTGGGAAAAAAGGAGCTACCGGTACCTAATTGTGATGTTTTATTATTATCTCATATACAGTACAGGCCACAAGTTTGGACACACCTTCTCATTCAATGTGTTTTCTTTATTTTCATGACTATTTACATTGTAGATTGTCACATCAAAAATATGAATGAACACATGTGGAGTTATGCACTTAACAATAAAAGGTGAAAAAACTGAAAACATGTTTTATATTCTAGTTTCTTCAAAATAGCCAACCTTTGCTCTGATTACTTTTTCGCACACTCTTGGCATTCTCTCGATGAGCTTCAAGAGGTAGTCACCTGAAATGGTTTTCCAACAGTCTCGAACCTCTTGAAGCTCATCGAGAGAATGCCAAGAGTGGCGCATTATGAAGCGTAAAAGAGGACAACGGAGCAACTTAAACAACTTAAAGGCCTGAAAGCCACTACTACCGACCACGCAGTCTGATAGTTTATATATCAATGATGAAATCTTAACATTGCAACACATGCCAATACGGCCGGGTTAACTTATAAAGTGCAATTTTAAATTTCCCGCTAAATATCCGGCTGAAACGTCTCGGTATGATGACGTATGCGCGTGACGTCAATCGTTGAAACGGAAGTATTCGGACACCATTGAAGTCAATACGAAATAGCTCTGTTTTCATCTCATTATTCCACAGTATTCTGGACATCTGACATCTGTGTTGGTGAATCTGTTGCAATTTGTTCATTGCATTATGGAGAAAGAAGCTGAGCAAGCAAAGAAGAAAGTTGTCGGTGCAAAGCGTCTATTTTGCGAGGGAAGTCAGCAGCAACACGTACACAGCCGGCGCTTCTTTGTTTACATTCTCGAAAGATGCAGTCAAGATCGAAGAACTCGGACAACAGAGACTCTAACCAGGAGGACTTTGATTTGGATACACAGACGCGATACCGTGAGTACATAGCTGCGCTTCCAAACATTTGATCGCTTGCTATAACTAGCTCGAGCTAGTAGCTAGTAGCTAGGAGCTAGGAGCTAGCATAACAAACACCTAGGTGTTTGTGGCATATTAAATATAAGCCTGGTTGTGTTGTGGCTAATAGAGTATATATATGTCTTGTGTTTATTTACTGTTGTAGTCATTCCCAGCTGAATATCAGGTCACCCCCGCGCGCTTCCAAACATTTGATAACTTGCCCGTACGTGCGTGTCATGTACGTAACTTTGGTTAAATATATAAGCTTTATGAACCTTGGGTTAGGTGAACGGTTCTTTGGGCTGAGTGAGTGTGTGTGTTGTGCAGGTGTTTGAATTGTATTGGCGGGTTATATATACGGGATCCCGTCCATATTACCCGCTCAAGCTATAACTAGCTCGAGCTAGTAGCTAGTAGCTAGGAGCTAGCATAACAAACACCTAGGTGTTTGTTATGCGGGATTAATTTGTGGCATATTAAATATAAGCCTGGTTGTGTTGTGGCTAATAGAGTATATATATGTCTTGTGTTTATTTACTGTTGTAGTCATTCCCAGCTGAATATCAGATCACCCCCGGCTCTCACAGCATCTTCCCTATCTGAATCGCTTCCACTCCCCACTAGTCCTTCACTTGCACTTTCCTCATTTACAAATCTTTCATCCTCGCTCAAATTAATGGGGAAATCGTCGCTTTCTCGGTCCGAATCTCTCTCACTTCTGGCGGCCATCATTGTAAACAATAGGGAACTTTGCGTATATGTTCAACTGACTACGTCACGCTACTTCCGGTAGGGGCAAGCCTTTTTTTTATCAGATACCAAAAGTTGCAATCTTTATCGTCGTTGTTCTATACTAAATCCTTTCAGCAAAAATATGGCAATATCGCGAAATGATCAAGTATGACACATAGAATAGATCTGCTATCCCCGTTTAAATAAAAAAATTTCATTTCAGTAGGCCTTTAAGCTGTACATCAAGCAAGAATGGGAAAGAATTCCACCGGAAACGCTTCAAAAATGTGTCTCCTCAGTTCCCAAACGTTTACTGAGTGTTGTTAAAAGGAAAGGCCATGTAACACAGTGGTAAAAATGCCCCTGTGACAACTTTTTTGCAATGTGATGCTGCCATTAAATTCGAAGTTAATGATTATTTGCAACAAAAATAATAAGTTTCTCAGTTCAAACTAAAAATCTATTGTCTTTGCAGTCTATTCAATTGGAAATAAGTTGAAAAGGATTAGCAAATCATTGCATTCTGTTTTTATTTACCATTTACCCAACGTGCCAACTTCACTGGTTTAATTAATTGGCTTGACATGAATGAGTCTGTAATAGGCATGTCAACTGTCTATTAAAAAATTATGTTTGTTTCTTGTGTAGACAAAGCAGGAAAAACAACATATAACAATATAGCAATTCCTCATTGCTCAAACAGGATAATGTTTTCCTCCTGCATAGCTCAGACCTACTTCCTGTTCCTGTCTATGGCGCTAAGCCTTTTGGGTAACGCCATACATAAACATTTACTTCCAAGTTTACATTTATTAATATTTATTTGACTTTTATTTATCCAGGATTAACTAATTTATAACAGATTGTAATTTTCAATGCTGACCTAGAAAAGAGGCAGCATTTACATGTTAGAGATGTTGATGTGTGATGACAATTGTCTCTCATTTACTAACAAAAAATTCAGCTATACATCGCTCTCAACTGTTCACAAATGCTCTTGAAGTGCAGGAGTAAATGGGTTGGAACTTAAATGGATAAGAGGGACAAAAACTTATAAAGTGTAAAACATACACAGAGAATGTCTGCAACGTGTAGACAACAAATAGATATAATTCATTAAAGATTACTAGTATTAATATTGATTTTTTGTTACAGTACAGTAATTTGAGTAAAATGAGCTCAGAGTATGTGCTTTTGCTGCCAAGTGTCTACTTTTAAGTATGTGCAATATAAAACAAGTAAAACATCAATACAGTATTTGTTTTCAAAATGTATGTTGCAATAACATGCTTTTTGATGTTAATGTTAAAAGAAACACTTAAAACATTGAAAACTAATTCATAAAATTATATAGCGATTATTATTAAAACCTTATCAAGCGTAAAACATACCCAGAGAATGCCTGCAACGTGTAGACCACGGGTCACCAACGCGGTGCCCGCGGGCACCAGGTAGCAAGGACCAGATGAGTCGCCCGCTGGCCTGTTCTAAAAATAGCTCAAATAGCAGCACTTACCAGTGAGCTGCCTCTATTTTTTAAATTGTATTTATTTACTAGCAAGCTGGTCTCGCTTTGCCCGACATTCTTAATTCTAAGAGAGACAAAACTCAAATAGAATTTGAAAATCCAAGAAAATATTTTAAAGAATTGGTCTTCACTTGTTTAAATAAGTTCATTAATTTTTTTACTTTGCTTCTTATAACTTTCAGAAAGACAATTTTAGAGAAAAAATACAACCTTAAAAATGATTTTAGGATTTTTAAACACATGTGGGCTCTGTACCGAGGATCTCGTTGTGGCTTGTACAGCCCTTTGAGACACTTGTGATTTAGGGCTATATAAATAAACATTGATTGATTGATTGATTGATTGATTGATATACCTTTTTACCTTTTGAATTCCTTCCTCTTCTTTCCTGACAATTTAAATCAATGTTCAAGTAAATTAATTTTTTTTATTGTAAAGAATAATAAATCAATTTTAATTTAATTCTTCATTTTAGCTTCTGTTTTTTCGACGAAGAATATTTGTGAAATATTTCTTCAAACTTATTATGATTACAATTCAAAAAAATTATTCTGGCAAATCTAGAAAATCTGTAGAATCAAATTTAAATCTTATTTCAAAGTCTTTTGAATTTCTTTTAAAATTTTTGTTCTGGAAAATCTAGAAGAAATAATGATTTGTCTTTGTTAGAAATATAGCTTGGTCCAATTTGTTATATATTCTAACAAAGTGTGGATTGGATTTTAACCCATTTAAAACATGTCATCAAAATTCTAAAATTAATCTTAATCAGGAAAAATTACTAACGATGTTCCATAAATTCTTTTTTTATTTTTTTCAAAAAGATTCGAATTAGCTAGTTTTTCTCTTCTTTTTTTCGGTAGAATTTTGAATTTTAAAGAGTCGAAATTGAAGATAAACTATGTTTCAAAATTTAATTGTCATTTGTTTCGTGTTTTCTCCTCTTTAAAACCGTTCAATTAAGTGTAAATATAATTAATTATTAATAATAACATAGAGTTAAAGGTAAATTGAGCAAATTGGCTATTTCTGGCAATTTATTTAAGTGTGTATCAAACTGGTAGCCCTTCGCATTGATCAGTACCCAAGAAGTAGCTCTTGGTTTCATAAAGGTTGGTGACCCCTGGTGTAGACAATAGATGCAATGAGGAAGATTTTGGCGGTGTTTCTTTCTGTACTCACAATGATTACTAGTAATCATTATGACTTGTTGTTACAGTACAGTAATTTAAGTAAAATGAGCTCAGAGTATGTGCTTTTGCTGCCAAGTGTCTACTTTTAAGTATGTGCAGTATAAAACAAGTAAAACATCAATACAGTATTTGTTTTCAAATGTATGTTGCAATAACATGCTTTTGTATGTTAATGTTAAAAGGAACACTTAAAACATTGAAAACCAATTCATAAAATTATATAGTGATTCTTTATTATTAAAACCTTATCAAGCGTAAAACATACACAGAGAATGTCTGCAACGGGTAGACAACAAATAGATATAATTAATTAATGATTACTAGTATTAATTATGACTTGTTATTACAGTACAGTAATTTGAGTAAAATGAGCTGAGCGTATGTGCTGTTGATGCCAAGTGTCTACTTTTAAGTATGTGCAGTATAAAACAAGTAAAACATCAATACAGTATTTGTTTTCAAATGTATGTTGCAATAACATGCTTTTGGATGTTAATGTTAAAAGAAACACTTAAAACATAGAAAACATCCATCCATCCATTTTCTACCGCTTGTCCCTTTTGGGGTCGCGGAGGGTGCTGGAGCCTATCTCAGCTACATTCGGGCGGAAGGCGGGGTACACCCTGGACAAGTCGCCACCTCATCACAGGGCCAACACAGATAGACAGACAACAGAAAACAAATTTATAAAATTATAAGGTGATTCTTTATTATTAAAAAATGCACCAAAACATTGCAACTTGTGCCGCAACTTTCTGAAAAATCTGACGTGAATTCAGGCATATTAGGCAGCGACGATCACAGAAAAAGCCAGCAAAATCCTGAAGGTACTGATAGTGTGTACAATTGTTGTTCAAATTGGAATTACTGGACTCAGTCTGCTTGATGTTTTCTTTAAGCAACACACCAATAACCCAGCTAATAAAAACTGCATTGCCATAATTGTTTTGCACTTACGCCTGCTTCAAAAATGGTAATACTACTAAAACATTGCCAAATGTCATCATCTCTCTTTGTAAAAGCACCAGACAAAGTATGGTGACAGACAACTTTGTACTATATCGATACAAGTGAATGCTTTTAGAAACATCAACATACAAATAGGGTTGTCCCGATACCAATATTTTGGTACCGGTACCAAAATTATTCGATACTATTCTAAATAAAGGGGACCACACATTTTTTTTTTTATTGGCTTTATTTTAACAAAAAATCTTAGGGTACATTAAACATACGTTTCTTATTGCAAGTTTGTCCTTAAATAAAATAGTGAATATACAAGACAACTTGTCTTTTAGTAGTAAGTAAGAAAACAAAGGCTCCTAATTAGTCTGCCGACGTATGCAGTAACATATTGTGTCATTTATCTACCTATTATTTTGTCTACATTATTAAGGACAAGTGGTAGAAAATGAATTATTAATGTACTTGTTCATTTACTGTTAATATCTGCTTATTTTCTCTTTTAACATGTTCTATCTACACTTCTGTTAAAATACATTATTACATTACATTTGGATGGTACCACAAATTTGGGTATCAATCCGATACCAAGTAGTTACAGGATCATACATTGGTCATGTTCAAAGTCCTCATGTGTCCAGGGACATATATACTGAGTTAAAAAAATAACGAAAGAAGATGTGATGCCAAAAAATATTGACGTAATCATAGTAGTGACAACTAGATACGCTACTGTACTTGGTATAATTACAGTGTATGTTAGGTGTAGATCCACCAATGGCGTTTGTGTACATTTTGACACCGGTGAGCTACGGTGTGTAGTGAAGCATGTTTAGCTATTCCTCGTCCTGCAGGGATGATACTTGTAAGAAACGTACTTTATTTGTCGCCATGGAGGCGATGATTAGTGATTTAGAAGTAGCTAAAACACTGCCGACTGGGGCTGGACTTTAGCCGCTAGCTAGCTAGCCATGTCTTAAAGCACCTCTTCCGGCGGATCGGTACTTCTCAGAAGCGGTATAGTACCGAATATGATTCCTTTAGTATCTCGGTACTATACTAATACCGGTATACCGTACAACTCTACATACAAACATTCACGTATGCATTTATTAAAAGTAGGACTGTACCTGGGTTTTGTCCTTCAGTGCTCATTGTAGCCATGGTCTGATGGTCCCTCACACCTCCCTTGTCCTTAAATACCTTTAGACCACAATGTCATTCAGTTAGGTTTTTAACATTGTATTAAAACACCTATAAAAACATAACATGTTATCACCATTCCTTTAAGTTGAATGTAAATAATACAATTAATTAATTTACTACCATTTACACATCAATAAACAATCACCTAACTTCCATGTCAGCCAGGAGTATTATTGGTCAAAACTCCCATATATATATGTATGTAAAGGCAATTAAAATTAAATAGAGACAGAAAGAATTTGTTAATCCTGATGAACAGGTTTCTATCTTTTGCTGAAGGTACTGTAGAAATAGTACCAACAGTATAATGTTGTGTGGTATTCAGGTGAATAATGCAAGAATGTCTATGTGAAAGTACTATGATTATCATACATGGTACGTAATGAACATATTCATTTAACTGTTTAGCGTAAACTAAATCAATTCCAAAAAGCATGCATGGATGTGTGATCACACAACACCATACCGAACACGGAACAACCGTTGCTAACAATGGCAACAATTTCAGTGCATCCTGAGTCGAGCAACAGACAAGAATTCAGAACTGGACTGGAATAACTGGTAACAAGGCATCAACGTCATAAAAGTAAGGGTTTAGAACGAAGTTTGTTTATTCATTTGGATTTGTATTAGCAACAACAGAGGCTGTTGCCATTCTTCCTTAAGAATGGCAACAGGCTGGCTATCACCAGCCTTAAAAACTGGGGTAACTCTTGCAGTCGTCCATGTAAATAGTAATTTACCCCGATTTGTAGAAACATTTATCAAATGTGCAATAGGACTTGCTAGCACCTCTTTATGAATTCTAAAGAAATTGTATTTTTTGCTTTTGAACTTTTTAGAGAGCATATTTTTAAAACCTCAGAGATAGTTATGTTTTTTTGTAAATCAAAAAGTTCATATTATGATTTTTACTACATTTAAATCATTTCCTTGTGGTCTGCATAACATGTTATGGTGGTTCTTTGGTTAAAATTTTGCAAAGATTATGTTTTACAGACTGTTTTCAAGTGACCGTCTCTTCAGGATGCACCGCTTTGTTGGCGGTCTTGTTTACGTGGCTCCACATTTCTACAGCGTCTTCTCCCCACCATCTTTGTTGTAGTTTTTAGTGCTTCCATAGCGAGTCTACTAACAGATGAAGTTAGAATGATGTCCTACTTTGTGTTAGAAGTTACAGCAGTGGAGGATGCATGTGCATGTACGAGCTAGTCTGCCTCACAAGAGGATAGTGCAAAAGAAGGAGCTTATTGACTTCAACCTCAGAGTACAATGGCAGACCCGTGCAGAGCAGTTTGGGTAAATTTATACCATAAATGGCTAATCTGCTGACGTACCAATAGGTAAGAAAAGTTGGTTTTGAGTAATTGGCAGAGGTGTGGACTCGAGTCACATGACTTGGACTCGAGTCAGACTCGAGTCATGAATTTGATGACTTTAGACTCGACTTGACAAAATGTAAAGAGACTTGCAACTCGACTTAGACTTTAACATCAATGACTTGTGACTTCACTTGGACTTGAGCCTTTTGACTTGACATGACTTTTCCCAAAACCCAAACCTTAAAAAGTTATTTGGGAGCGCTCCGTATCTTTCATTTTATACGTCTGTGTCTATAAGCGTGTGTGCTGCTTGTCAGCACAACAGCCAATCAAATTAAATCTACGTTGTTTTCATCCCACAGCTCTCATCCAATCCAATTGCAGGACAACCACCGAACATGAGTTGTCAAACAATGCGGCAGTGAGAAACAATTATGCCAAAGTTGGTTTCGTTCGGGTATAAAAACTACGACTTGGTCAACAAAAAACGAATTGCCGTATGCAAATCACGCAGTTCGAATATTACAGACGGAGACGCAACAACTTCCAACTTCGTTCGACATTTGAAGTTGCCCAAAGAAGGGTAAGTTTTGAATGTAAGATAACGTTTATTGGCTAAGTAACATGACTTTTATTTGCTGTGTAGTTAAATAAGTGAGGCTGTAAACTCACTGCTAACGTTATAACCATAGACATCTTATAAGTAGACGCAGCATCGAGCGCTACTGCCTACTGGCGCAGACGAGACGCGGAGCCGCCATCTTGGAGTGGTGATCCGCTCCACTCAGTGCAATTCATTTGGCAGGAGCAATGAACTGTCAGCAAATTTAATTCATCTTACCTCACTGAATACCACTCATTTTCACGCGCTTTTTTGTCATACGTGTAGCTATGATAACGGACACATGTTTTATTATTCATAGTTTGCTTAACAGTAATATAATATTCTTATACGCTATAAATGACCAGACGTCCGAGATCAAAACTGGGAATATAATCCCAGAGAAGGGGGAAAAAAACGGTCAGCTATTTTTAAATTGAAGAAACAATATGATTAGGTTATATATACATGCGTATATCCTACATAAACAATGTATGAATACATTAGATATCTATATATTTTAGGGACCTATAGACTGTAACTCTGTTGCTGCAGCAGCAGAGAGTTTATTCTGTCTTGACACTTTGTATTGATATTTTGTATTACATTCTTCCCTTAAATGATCATGTTTACAGTGATTGTTTTATATCTATTTTTTATGTATGTCGCTTTGGATAAAAGCGTCTGCCAAATACTTAAACATATATAAACACCTGAAAGTCTTTATATCAGCTAAAACCACCAATCTGTTTCACTGGATTCAGAATAAAACCAAATGCTGTCTTACCCAACAATGTTAGTATTTGAATATTGTTACTTGAAGACTTATTCCTGGTTACAATTATACTGTTAAGAAAGTATTGTCTTATACTTTGCCTAAAATGAGAATGCATGATAATCAGTGGCGGCTGGTGAATTTTGTTTTAGGTGGGGCTGAAAGTTTGTAAACCAAACCCCTGTAGGGGCGTCATCCTCCCCCAGAAGATTTATTTGTGATTCTCACATACAAATATTGAAGATCTTTGCTCCTTCTCAACTTTGTGGTAATGTTATTTTCATAAAATACAACCAATAGTATGTTAATGTTTGTTTTTGCAAATGTGTTTATTCTGTAAAGGAATGAGTTAAATGTTTAAAATTGTTTAAACTATTAAAATGACTGGTTAATAGTGCTATTATGAATTGCAATGTCAGCACTATTTTTTTTCCTGCAATTTCAAATGCACTTGTTTTAATAAATAAATACAGCGTTTTAAAAGCATACACAATCTGTGTAAAAATATTAGTCTGTGGTTAAAAGGACTTGAAAGGACTCGAAACTCAAAATACAGGACTTGGGACTTGACTTGAGACTTTCTAGTCTTGACTTTGGACTTGACTCGGGACTTGCCTGTCTTGACTCGGGACTTGACTCGAGACTTGAGGGCAAAGACTTGAGACTTACTTGTGACTTGCAAAGCAATGACTTGGTCCCACCTCTGGTAATTGGGCCCCTTTAAATATTGGCATCGTATTATCCACTATTGGAAGTATGGGAATTTAAAACGTGTCATATGATTATTTTTCTATTTTTAAAACACTTCATTTTGATCTACACATTATGTAATGATGGTTCTTTGGTCAGAACTGTGCATAGATTTTGCTATAAAGACCTTTCTTTAGGCCACTTTCTGGCTGCTTCAAAATTATTTGTTTTAAGGGGTGGAGTTGTTGAATGCAAGTGAAGCCCTCCTTACTACGCCCCCTCATGCTGACTACACTTTCAACTATCCACTATCGTTGAACAGAGGAGGTGGTCTGCAACACCACCTGTCTCCAACATACAACACCGTCTTTTCAACCATTCCTAATAGCCTCTGCAATTTAGCCTCCAACAATAAACACAAGTTAGAAACATTCTGGTCACAGAAGGTGACCAGAATGTGGTACTTGTCTTACATAGGGATAATGAATGATATATATATATATATATTTTAAAGTGCCGTTCCCCTTTAATTACCATGGAAGGGAGTTGAACCGAAGCTCATCCGTCAGCAAAAGGTAGATAAAAAGAATAATAGCATTATTTTTATCTACTTTCAGCAAAAAGTGTGACGATCTGTCACATTCACGTTGGGTTGTGTTTTCTATGGTTGGTGTTTATTTCCTGTCAGCGCTCTTATTTTGGTTCCATTTCCTGCTTGTTTCCCCTCACCTGCTACTGATTGGCAGCCTGGCACACCTGTTGTCAACCAGCTGGCTGCTATTTATACCTGCCTCGCCCTCCAGTCGGGGCTCGATGACGGTTTGCTGTCTCCTGTTATCCTGTTTCCTGGTTCCTATTTCCTGTGATCCTGTCTCCTGTTATCCTATTAAAGTCATGTCTTCCTGCCCTACACCTGCCATCTCTGCATCTTGGGGTTCTCCACCAACAGTTTAGATAATGATGTGCATTTGTGGTCTTGTCATCCTCGTCCGGACAGAAGGGTGACACGACAGTGCGGCTGGATCAAAAGAGACGTCGGAGATGCTTTACTGAACCAAAAGTTGCTTTGTAACAAGCGAGTGTCATTCAGGTCAAGAAAATGAGGCACTCCTAACTTGGAGAAGCCAAACCATCCGTTTTTATATTCCTCCTTTCTGTCTCTGGGTGTGTGCTAATTCAGGACAGCACCCCCTGACCATAAAAGGAGACGTTTGTGTGTAAGTGTCTGGAAAACAACTGCTTTAAGTCATAACTTAAATGTTGACGTTGATCTTCTCAAAGATAGGGCTATCACTTTTGCATTTCGAAGTCCCATTTAGGACCTCTTTCCTACGAGAAGTGATCTAATCCACCTGCGAATGTCAAACTAAGGGGCCTTATCTCATGTGCTCAAACTGAAATACCACTATTTACTTAAATTTGGTCTATTTACTTAAACTTGGTGGTTCTAATTCTCCAAGGTGAATATAAACCTTCACCATAAGAAAAACATAATGAGTTAATTAATTCACTTCAACAATAAACCGGTGTGTCAGGATCATCAAATGCTTTCTCTTTCTATTTTCTTGCCTTTAAATACCACGGAAGGAAGTTGGACCGAGAATACCTCTGGCTGACATGGAAGGTAGGTGAATATTTATGGATGTGTCGATGATAGTAAATCAAATACAAATGTTTACATTAAACTTAAAGGAATGGTGATAATTTACATGATTTTTTTTATTTATTCACCAACATTGTATGTGTTTATATAGGTGGTTTAAATCAATGTTAAAAACCTAACTGAATTATCGTTGTGGTCTTAAGGTATTTAAGGACAAGAGAGGTCTGACCATGGCTACAATGAGCACTGAAGGACCAGACCAAAGAGGTACAGTGCTACTTTGAATAAATACTTGTATGTTTGCATGCTGATGTTTTGAAAAGTATTTAGTTGTATTGATATTGTACAAAGTAGTCTGTCTCCACTGTGCTTTTACAAAGAGAGAAGACGACATTTGGCAATTGACTCAAAAATGTGTTAGTCATTTTAGCATTTTGAAGAAAGCGCAATCGCAAAATTGTGGCAGTGCAATATGAGACAGCTGGGTGTTTGACAATGTGTTGCTTCAAAAAACATCGCGCAGACTGAGTCCAGTAATTCCAGTTTGGATAATTGATTTGTGGCAGGCTTTTTTTTTTTTTAGAAAATGCTGCAGTGTTTTGAAACTTTTTCATTTCAATAACATTGAAACAACTTATGATTTTAGGAATTGGTTTTAATGTTTTAAGTGTTCCTTTTAACCTTAACCTCAAAAAGCGCAGGGTTGAAAACAAATACTGTATTTATGTTTTACTCTTTTTATACAACACAGACTTAAAATTAGACACACGACGGCAGTAAAAGCACATACTCCGAGCTCATTTTTACTTAGCTTACTGTCTTGTATGTAGTTATATTTATTTTAATAATAATTGATTATGGTTACAGAAAGAAATGCCACCTAAGGCTTTCTTCTTGTCCGCTTTGTTCTCCACAAGTTGCAGACAGTCGTTGTACGTTAGAAAAGGGTTTGTCCATCATAAACATGAATTAATGTTCCAACACATTTATCCCTGCACGTTAAGAGCATTTGTGAACTGTTGAGAGCAATATATTGCTGTATTTTTTGTTAGTAAATGAGAGACAGAGAGAGATTATCATCACACGTCAACATTTCCAACATGTAAATGCTGCATCTTTTGCATTGCAAAAGACAATCTGTTACTCTAGATTTATAAAGGTTAAATACATATATAAATACATGTAAACTAGGAAGCAAATGTCTATATACTACATTACCTAAAAAGCTTGGCACCATAGTATGTCTGAGCTATGCAGGAGGCTAATTGTGTCGTTTAAACAATAAATAGTTGCTATATTTTTACACGTTGTCTCTACTTTGTCTACACAAGAAACAAAAATATGTTTTGATTAGACAGTTAGACAGGGCGTGTCCCGGCGCGCTCCTAGAGGAGCTGCCGGCGGCACTTGCTGCAGATGGCAAGAGGGATTGCGCATGCACCGTGACAATATTGGCAATCTGGGGGAAACCCTGTATGTTGAGGAGCTTCCAAAATATGTTTTCATGCGAATTTTCATCATGAATACTTCTTACACACCTCAGAACGATCATGAAAAGTTAACAGCGAAATACGATATGAGCCTTTTAAACTAAAACAATCTAATCTTTCTCTTTGACAGTTCTGTTGGATGTCCTCTCCGACCTTGGACTCGTGCAGTATTACCCGAACAAACTCAAACTTCAGTCTCTACTGGAAGTCAACAAGAACAGCATAAATGAAAAAAGTGTTATATCAGCGGAGGAAGTACCATTTCATTACCTCAGAAAACTGTTCAAAGTCAATGCTGGTTGCAGGAACTACACACAGTTGTTTAGCAGTCATGAGGAAACTGATGTTGTCTTTGACTCACTGGACCTTGACAAATCAATGGACCTTTACACAGAAGATGGCCTCTCAGAAACTACAGTTCATCCTCTTGACCTGATAGTGTGTCTATTTCTTTGTGCCGACAGCTTTTTGCAGCAGGAAATGGCCCTCAAGTTGTCATTATGCCAGTTTTCTGTCCCTCTGTTGTTGCCCCACACCAACAACAGTCAGTGTACCCTGATGTCATGGGCTCTAAGAGAAATTGTCAAAGAGTGGTGTCCGCACGATTTGTGTGAATCCAAAGGATTTGTTGAGGACAACATCGTCCAGGCGAAAATTCCATTATTTTCTTTTGTGAGGCTAAAAAACTGCAGCCTATCCAAATCGCAGCTTTTAAATCAAATTCTTAGCCGTGGCCAGCAGAATCACAATATGTTTATACACAGAGACATGGAAGGGGGCGCACTCACTCGAAAACTGTCAAATGGTTTGGTGGAAGTTTGCTGGTTCCTTCCTTGTGGAAAAGAAAACATGGACACATTCCGAGAGCCAATTGCACTTGCTAATTTGCGAGGAGACATTTGTGAGTCACTTATGCAGTTCACCTTCCTTTGTGAAGTGTCCAATGCAGTCTTTGTATTCTTTGACACTGTTGAAGAAAAAGAGGATACAATTCTGAATGCTCTTCACGATGCAAAATCCAAACTCCATTTTGTTGTTAATAACAAAGGGAGCATCAATGAGGATATGATGTCCGTCAAAAAAATACTGCAAAAGTTGGATATAGGAAAAAACAGTATCATAATCAAAAATCCCACGGTAAATACAGCCGAGTTTTCAAAGAGACTTTGTGAAACCATCAAGACCTCACTCCGTGATGTAAAAACCACAACGAGTATTGCAAATATGCACACAACGGCAGGTAAATTAGGTCTGGCAGTGGATGAAAACAAAACTGTTGACCAGAAAAAAACAGCTGAGGAGATCATGAGGTGTATCGGTGTGCCAACCATACCAGACTTTAAAAGACAACAACTTCCTCTGCAAGGGGAACATTGGAAAAGACTATCAGAACTGGAGAAGGAGGAATGCAGAATCAGTAATTTTGGCAGTGATGTGGTTGAGCATCAAAAAGCTGAGCTACAAGAACAGAAAAAGCACATTTGGAAGTTGCAAAACAAGAAAAAAACGTCCCAAGGAATGCAGGATTTTATTGCAACCTTATCAACAAGCGACAAAGAAGAAAGACATGTTTTCTTGAAGTGGATGAAATTCCAGTTGAATACCCATTCTAGAGACCAACTGACCAGCCTGCGGAACAAATTGAAAGAGCAATACCAAAAGAAGAATGCCAAACTCATTACAGAGTTTAATCAGGCTTTGGTGGACAGCTCTTTAGGGGTGGAGCATTACATGAGAGAAATGGGACTTAACTATGAAGTATCTGTGCATGTGGATGATTCCACGGGTAAAATGTGCCATTTACCTGCCATAGCTGCTGAAATGCTGTTGGATGGTTATCCATTAGAACTTTTAGATGGAGATGCTTCGAACATCCCAGAGAAGTGGGTGACAGCTGTATTGATGGAGCTTCACAAGAAGGTCTGGGGAAGGAGCAGGTTGTTGGTACTAGCCGTGTTAGGTGTTCAAAGTACTGGAAAATCAACACTTCTCAACACCATGTTTGGTGTTCAGTTAGCGGTCAGCAGTGGCAGATGTACAAGAGGGGCTTATATGCTATTTCTCAAAGTTGGAGACGATGCACAACAAGAGTTGGGTTGTGACTTCATTCTCCTCATTGATACGGAGGGTCTGAAATCCCCTGATCTTGCGCAAATGGAAGATAGTTATGAGCATGACAACCAGCTAGCCACCTTTGTCATCGGCTTAAGTGATGTTGCAATCATAAACATTGCAATGGAGAATGCAAATGAAATGAAAGATGTCCTGCAAATTGTTGTCCATGCCTTCCTGAGAATGAAACAAATCGGGAAAAGGACAACTTGTCATTTTGTGCACCAAAATGTCGCCGAAGTCTCTGCTCACAACAAAAACCTGACAGAAAGACAACATCTCTTGGACAAACTCAATGAAATGACAAAGATTGCAGCTGAAATGGAGAGACAACCTGGGATTCACGCGTTCACAGATGTGCATGATTATGACATAGACAACAACTGGAACATCCCAGGACTTTGGTATGGAACCCCTCCAATGGCACCAGTGAACATTGGTTACAGTGAAGCTGTATCAGACTTCAAGAAGAATCTTCTGGAGATGGTGGGAAAAGATAAGCAATTTGAAGCCTCAACAATCCCAGAGCTTCTAGAATGGATGAGATGTCTGTGGAAATCAGTAAAATATGAAAACTTCATCTTTAGCTTCAGAAACACACTTGTGGCTCACGCCTATGACAACCTGTGCAAAGAGTTCCTCCAGTGGGAATGGGAGATGCACAAAGAAATATTCTCCAGGCAGACTGCAGCAGAGTTGGAAATTGTTAATGCCAACAATGAAGTTGGACTGGAAACATGGAACTCATTGATCACCGCCAAAAAAACTGAACTAGCTCAGGAAATAGAAATAGAACAAAAAAAAATGAAAGAGAAACTTTACTATGGAAAGAGAGACGGAAATGTAAAGCTGATAGAGAAGTACAAAACTGACTTTTACAATAATATCACAAGTGTGTCAAATGAGATTAGACATTCAGTGAATGCTAAATTGGACAGAGTCCTGGATCTCAAAATAGCTCAAAAAAAGGCACTGGACATACAACAAGAGTACCGTGGCAGGATTGAAGAGAGAGTCATGAAGCTTCTGTGCGACTGCAAAGACACCAGACTGTCCGATGACCAACTGCGAGAGGAGTTTCACAAAATGTGGGCTTCTGCCACTATCAATGTACCTGCACTGAAAGATGAAGATATACCTGCATCCATTCTCACCCAGCTGAGGAAAAATTTCTCAAATCGAAATGTAAATGAGAAACTGCAGCATATTCAAGACCTACAAGGCTTTGGGACTGGCACATTTAAGACAAGACACGACCATGTTGACCCTCATAATGTAACAGATGAGGACATGTGGACAGATTTCCAAATGTATACAGATGACATCATTGAGACAGAAACACAGTTTGTTTTTGATCAAATCAAGTCCAATGGTGATTATAATGATTCTTTCTCAAGAGATCTGCTGCAAAGGATTGACAAATCACTTAACGAAGGTTACAATCGTCACGGATCAAACACAACATTTGAGATTGACATCAAACTTCACATTTGTGGAATTGCTGCAAGAGAATTCCTCAAAATGCAGCAAAGGTTCTTGTTGAAGAATGACCCCCGAACACAGCTGGAAAAGCACAAGAATCAATATTTGATGGATTTTATGGATTTGTACAAACAGACAGATCATTGCCAACGCAAAGCCAACGATTTTGTCCAGTTTTGTATCAAGCCTGCCATTGAAGATTACATGAACCGAACATTGGGAATCGACATTGTAGATAACATTCTGACCAGCTGCGAATCGATGCAGTTCAGTTCACGCTCTCGTTTCCAGTACAACATTCAGAAAGAGTTATTGCTGAAAGATGACTTCACAGCTTTTCTCAAGTACATATCTCAGTATGAAATGTACGTCAAAGAGTGGATATTTGCGCACATCTTAGAAAAATTGCAAGACAATACTTTGTGCGAATTAAAGCTGCAGAACTTCGAGGTCGTTGTTAACAAAATATTAAAAGCATTGAAACGTGCCTTAAAAAAGCAATCTGATGACACTGAGAGTATTACAAATCTCGTCCACGAAATGCGCCTATATCTGATAAAAGACATCACGATATCCGAGGAGGCTGAAAAACGTGTTTTGTTTCAGATCAAATCCCCGGTGCATTCATTCACACAAAAATGTATTGCATCCTTAAAGTCGTTAAAGGAAACACTGCATGTGGAATTCTCCAACACTGAAGACATACCTGAAACCTTGAATAAACTTGCAGTAAAACCACAGGATGTGCTCTTCAAGAGGGTACTCGGATGCGGCCAGCAGTGTCCATTCTGTAACATCTCTTGTGAGGCTGGCGGCAAAAACCACAAAAAACATTACGCATCTGTCCATCGGCCACAGGGGCTTGGAACATGGAGAAACAGTATGACTAAAGAATTGAATATATCTCTATGTACAAACAATGTTCAAAGTACTCGTTCATTCATGCTTACAGAGGAAGTCGTGCGATACAGAGACTACAGTACACTCTTTTCCGACTGGTACATTCCCCCAGACCCCACAATGGAAGCGTCTGATTACTGGAAGTTCGTAATGGTACGTTATAATGATAGTTTTGCTAAAGAGTATTGCGCCAAGCCAGCTCAGGTTCCGGAAGCCTGGAAGAGTATCACAAAGGAGCAAGCCCTGAAGGGTTTGAAGGATACTTTTAACATTCGTTAATATTTTGCATTGGCAACAGTAGTAAACCTGGTGCACGGTGTAACATTTGTTTACAGTTGTAATATTCATAACACATGGTTATGATTTTCGCCAGATGTTACCTTTTCAGAGATTGTCATTTATTGAAGAAGAAATGTTGTGTTATTCAAATAAACAATGACAACAGAAGTAATTTATTGCCACATTTTAAAAGGTCGATTATGTTATGATAGTATCAATAATAATGTACTTGTATTTCAAATGAAACATTGTATACCGTAATTTCCGGACTATAAGCCGCACCTGACTATAAGCCGCACCAGCTAAATTTAGGGGAACATACAGATTGCTCCATATATAAGCCGCACCCGACTATAAGCCGCAGGGTTTTGATGTGTAATTACCGTAGTATATAGGGGTTCCTGCTACCACGGAGGGGATTGTCGGGACAGAGATGACTGTTTGGGAACGCAAAGCGTCCCATTTATTAACAATAAATCTTTCAATCATTCAATCAAACTTTCACATCTTTGACATGGCGAACAGCATTCGTGCAGAGTACAAATAATACAACGGTGCAAAGTAATACAAAGTGCTCACCTGTACGTTATCAAAATAACCAGCCTACCGGTATATGAAAAGTCAGTCTTTAATCATTGTGTCATCGTCTTCCTCCTGCGTACTAAAACCACCGAAATCCTCTTCGTCGGTGTCGGAGAAGAACAGGCCGTAAATAAGCCGCACCCTTGTATAAGCCGCAGGGACCAGAACGAGGGGAAAAAGTAGCGGCTTATAGTCCGGAAATTACGGTATACTGTACTGTACATCATTTGACCACTTTTCCTTGTAAAAGATGTGTACAAAATAATATTCTGAAATGGATTATGCGTTTGTTGTTTTCATTTCATTAATTTTAATTTTTAGTTCATTCAATAAAATCTATCAAAGAGAAAAAACATAACATTAATTATGAATGGAAAGTTAAAAAAACCATACATCTTCCACCTAATTTTAAAAGAACAGCAAGTACAGTATCTTTCAATGTACTCTAGTCTAGGCGACACAACAAATAAACTAAAAATAAAGACATAATTTTACTCAGTCATATATTTTCATCATCATTAATTTATTTATTTTTTAATCCATAAAGAGTTTGACATTGTTTTATTTTATTGTCAAACCTGTTCCAAAAAAACAACTAAATATGTTTTACAGGCACTACGCCACACTTAAATATAGTATGTGAGCTATGGAACGATCAGTGAATAATGAATAAAATAATAAATAAATACAATAGAATGCTTTTTGAAGTAGCAATTCCTTCACTTTGTGGAAAATAGCAATTGTCATAGGTATGTTAACCTTTGTATTTTATCATTTATGTAATTTTCATTACAAATCATAATACCCCAAAACTTAATCTATTTTGTTCTTTAACTCTCAACTCCTTTTGACAAATGATGCATCCACACTTTTCCTGCTACTACAAAAAAATCATACATTTCTATTTAGCAGTATTTAAAGACAATCTGCCAGAGGTGGGACCAAGTCATTGCTTTGCAAGTCACAAGTAAGTCTCAAGTCTTTGCCCTCAAGTCCCGAGTCAAGACAGGCAAGTCCCGAGTCAAGTCCAAAGTCAAGACTGGAAAGTCTCAAGTCGAGTCCCAAGTCCTGCATTTTGAGTTTCGAGTCCTTTCAAGTCCTTTTAACCACAGACTAATATTTTTACACAGATTGTGTATGCTTTTAAAACGCTGTATTTATTTATTAAAACAAGTGCATTTGAAATTGCAAGAAAAAAAATAGTGCTGACATTGCAATTCATAATAGCACTATTAACAGTAATTTTAATAGTTTAAACAATTTTAAACATTTAACTCATTCCTTTACAGAATAAACACATTTGCAAAAACAAACATTAACATACTATTGGTTGTATTTTATGAAAATAATATTACCACAGAGTTGAGAAGGAGCAAAGATATTCAATATTTGTATGTGAGAATCACAAAGAAATCTTCTGGGGGAGGATGACGCCCCTACAGGGGTTTGGTTTACAAACTTTCAGCCCCACCTAAAACAAAATTCACCAGCCGCCACTGATTATGATGCACTCTCATTTTAGGCAAAATATAAGACAATACTTTCTTAACAGTATAATTGTAACCAGGAATAAGTCTTCAAGTAACAATATTCAAATACTAACATTGTTGGGTAAAACAGCATTTGGTTTTATTCTGAATGTAGTGAAACAAATTGGTGGTTTTAGCTGATATAAAGACTTTCAGGTGTTTATATATGTTTAAGTATTTGGCAGACGCTTTTATCCAAAGCGACATACATAAAAAATACATACATAACAATCACTGTAAACATGATCATTTAAGGGAAGAATGTAATACAAAATATCAATACAAAGTGTCAAGACAGAATAAACTCTCTGCTGCTGCAGCAACAGAGTTACAGCCTATAGGTCCCTAAAATATATAGATATCTAATGTATTCATACATTGTTTATGTAGGATATACGCATGTATATATAACCTAATCATATTGTTTCTTCAATTTAAAAATAGCTTACCGTTTTTTCCCCCTTCTCTGGGATTATATTCCCAGTTTTGATCTCGGACGTCTGGTCACTTATAGCGTATAAGAATATTATATTACTGTTAAGCAAACTATGAATAATAAAACTTGCCAAAACATGTGTCCGTTATCATAGCTACACGTATGACAAAAAACCGCGTTAAAATCAGTGGTATTCAGTGAGGTAAAATGAATTAAATGCACTGACAGTTCATTGCTCCTGACAAATGAATTGCACTGAGTGGAGCGGATCACCACTCCAAGATGGCGGCCCCGCGTCTCGTCTGCACCAGTAGGCAGTAGCGCTCGATGCTGCGTACCCTTATAAGATGTCTATGGTTATAACGTTAGCAGTGAGTTTACAGCCTCACTGATTTAACTACACAGCAAATAAAAGTCATGTTACTTAGCCAATAAACGTTATCTTACATTCAAAACTTACCCTTCTTTGGGCAACTTCAAATGTCGAACGAAGTTGGAATTTGTTGCGTCTCCGTCTGTAATATTCGAACTGCGTGATTTGCATACGCAATTCGTTTTTTGTTGACCAAGTCGTAGTTTTTATACCCGAACGAAACCAACTTTGGCATAATTGTTTCTCACTGCCGCATTGTTTGACAACTCATGTTCGGTGGTTGTCCTGCAATTTGATTGGATGAATGCTGTGTGATGAAAACAACGTTTTACTAATTTGATGTACTGTACTGACAGCACACCAGCTGACAGGCAGCACACACGCTGATAGACAGACACGTACAAAATGAAAGCTACGGAGCGCTCCCAAATAACTTTTTAAGCTTTGGGTTTTGGGGAAAGTAGCAAGTCATGTCAAGTCAAAAGGCTCAAGTCCAAGTGAAGTCACAAGTCATTGATGTTAAAGTCTAAGTCGAGTTGCAAGTCTCTTTACATTTTGTCAAGTCGAGTCTAAAGTCATCAAATTCATGACTCGAGTCTGACTCGAGTCCAAGTCATGTGACTCGAGTCCACACCTCTGCAATCTGCTAACATTAAACCATCTTTTCATTTTGATAAATTAGTTTTCAACAGCTTTTAACACATCTGTAAAATTTTGTCCTGACCTAAATAGGGTTGTGCCACAAATAAAATACATTTAAACAGTTCAGAAACCATGGTAATATCATTGACGTACATGAGAAACAGTTTAGGTTCAAGGACTGATCCTTGTGGTACTCCACAACTAATATTATGTAAGGCAGATTTCTTAATGTTTACTTCTAACAACTTTTTTCTGTCCTTCAAGTAAAAAAAACGACTTACTAAATATTGTTTTCTATCATTTGCAGTTTAAATGTCTTCTGCTAAATCAGTTATTGCTGTTGTGGTGTGATTAGGACAGATTCCATGTTGACTATTTCTTAAAGTAAATGCATTAATAAATGCATTTACCTAACGGCAAACAATTTCTGTAAGATTTGTTGAACTGTGAAAGCAGTGTTATTGGTCCATAATTGGGGTACTCTTGTTCATTTGCGCCTTTGTAAAGTAGTACTATTTTTGCAATTTTTATATGATCTGTGGAATTTTCCTTTAGTGAGTGCCAGATTACAAATGTATGCAAATGGTTTGATAACTAAATCAATTATGCTCCTAGTGGTTAGAGTGAGATCGGTAGGTTGTGAGTTCAAACCCCGGCCGAGTCATACCAAAGACTATAAAAATGGGACCCATTACCTCCCTGCTGGGAGGTAATGGAAAATGATTCCTGGGCGTGGCCACCGCTGCTGCTCACTGCTCCCCTCACCTCCCAGGGGGTGATCAAGGGTGATGGGTCAAATGCAGAGAATAATTTCGCCACACCCAGTGTGTGTGTGACAATCATATGTACTTTAACTTTATGAACGACATGTTAATGTCTACATCAGACCTGGGCATTCTGCGGCCCACGGGCCGCATCCGGCCCTTTGTGCGTCCCTGTCCGGCCCGCGTGAGGCCAATTATAAATTACAAAATACATTTAAAAAAGTATCTATGTCGAGTGTGCAATACAATGGTGCTGCTTTTGTTTTGAAAATCGTTATTTGTATTACTTCCGTGTCGACGTATGCGTGTGCGTGATTGTGAGTGAATGTGAACAGCTGCAATCACTACAAAATAAAGTGGAAAAAACATCTATGTCCTGCGCGCAATACAACTGTGCTGCTTTTATTTTGAAAAGTATTATTTATGGGCGTCTGTCCGTGTGTAACCTGCGAGTGAAGGTGCACAGCGACAAGTGATGCACGGTTTATACACACAATGTTTGTGTGTGTTTGGTCTGAGCTGATCTCAACCAGTTTTGTCTATAATTTTGTATTTTAGACATATACAACTTTTATTCAAAGTACCAATTGTCCACCCAGTGCTAATTTAAGTGGATATGCAAAGAAAAGAGTTGGATGGTTTTTACTGTTTGAGACTCTTATTAATCTGTGCTGGTAGCTCAGCAGCAGCTACCAGCACAGCCAGGCCAGGGCCTCAGTAGCAGCAGCAGCAGCTACCACCATCAGGACAGGCCAGCTGTTGTATGCATTTGCACTAGAGAGCAGCATCTAGATCTGCTAACACCACCAGGCCCAGGATACCAGCAGCTTCTACGCCTCCAGCAGCTCCAGCCTGTTCCACCAGCTCAGGCCAGCTCCAGGCTTCAGCAGAGGCCCAGCAGCTATCATCAAGCCGGCTCCAGGCTTCAGCCATCGCCCAGCAGCCATCATCAGGCCGGCTCCAGGCTTCACTAGAGGCCCAGCAGCTATCATCAAGCCGGCTCCAGGCTTCACTAGAGGCCCAGCAGCTATCATCAGGCCGGCTCCAGGCTTCACTAGAGGCCCAGCAGCTATCATCAAGCCGGCTCCAGGCTTCACTAGAGGCCCAGCAGCTATCATCAAGCCGGCTCCAGGCTTCAGCCATCGCCCAGCAGCCATCATCAGGCCGGCTCCAGGCTTCAACAGAGGCCTAGCAGCTATCATTAACAATGGCCACCAAAAGAGACATGGAAGAACTAAAGAGATCCAATGAGGAGCTACGGAAATCAGTGGAGTTTATGGCACACCAAATGGAAGCAATGACAAGTAAGCAAGACACTTTGATGGGCATGATGAAAGATATTAAGGAACTGAAGAAGCAAAATGAAGAGAAAGACAATATGATTGTGCAACTGAAAAGTAAATTATCTGATTTAGAACAATATACTAGAATGAACGATGTCATTGTTACTGGTCTGCCAACGCGACCTGCGTCATTTGCTGCTGCAGTGAGGTCCGAGGTCCAGGGATCAGTGCCCAGGGACCAAGAATTGGACTCAGTGGAGCGGCAGGTGGTGAAGTTTCTCCAAGAAAAGGGAATTAGCATAAATAAGGAGAATATAGAAGCTTGTCACCGTTTCCCTCAGAAAGATAAAAGCAAACCGGCAACCATCATTATGAGGTTTGCAAATAGAAAATTCAAAATCAATCTTTTGCAACAAAGTAGGATGCTCAAGGGATCAAATGTTTATCTCAATGAACATTTAACCAAGAGCAATGCTGATATTGCTAAAAGAGCTCGGTACCTACGCAAAGAGGGAAAAATACAAGCAACATGGTCGTCCAACTGCAAAGTCTACATAAAGCTAAATGGTGCACCTGAGCAGGCACAAGTGCTAATGGTCAGGAGCTTAAATGATTTGGATAAATTTGCATAGTGTGTGGTTTGCTGATCTATATGTTTTTCGTGTTTTTAGAGTTGACATCTATTCTGTAAATCCTTATTAACTTTAAATGTCTATCAAACTTCCCAAAAAAGGACTCAGAATTGCCCACTTGAACATCTGTAGTCTGAAAAACAAGGTAATTGAGTTGAGTAAAATAATGTTTGAAAATGATCTACATATAGTAGCAATTTCTGAAACTCATTTGGATGATTCAATTGACAATACTGAAATATTTATACAAGGTTACAATATAATTAGACTTGATAGAAACAAACACGGGGGAGGAGTAGCCTTTTATGTACAAGACCACATTCCAATAAAGCAAAGAGGAGATCTGGACTTGACAGATGTAGAAGCAATCTGGATCCAGGTTCACTTGCCACATCTAAAGCCATTACTAATCTGCTGCTGCTATAGACCACCTTCCTCTGATGCAGCATATCTTGAAAAAATGTGTGCAATGCTTCAGAATGTTTCTGACACAGACAGAGAAATGTATTTCTTAGGAGACTTAAATATTGACTGGCTCTCAAAAAACTGCCCTATGAAAAGAAAGCTTAATGACACTGCCACTGTATGTAACCTAACTCAAATGATAAATCTACCAACCAGAATAAATATGAACAATTCAGGTGTATTGTCTTCAACTTGCATAGATCATCTTTTTACTAATTCAGTAGATAAATGCTCAAAGGTTGTTTCTGTGCCAATTGGATTTAGTGATCATAACATGATTGCTATAGCAAGAAAAGTGAAAGTCCCCAAAGTTGGACCTACAATTATGTATAAGAGACTCTACAAACATTTCTGTGATAATGCCTTTATTGAAGACATACATAACATACAGTGGGACAGTGTATTTGAGTCAAAGCATACTGAAGCAGCTCTGCATGAATTCATGAAGTCATTTTCTTCTGTCTGTGATAAGCATGCACCCATCAAGAAGCTCACCGTCAGATCTGTCAAAGCCCCTTGGCTTGACTCTGACCTGAGAAACTTGATGAAAGATAGAGATATACGGAAAAGAGTTGCAGTAGATTCAGGTAGCTCAGAGGACTGGCTAGCATATCGCTCTTTAAGAAACAAAGTCACCAAATTAAATAAACAGAAAAAAAGGGTGTACTACCAATCTAGAATTGAAGAAATTAAACATGATGGAAAACAACTTTGGAGTACTCTCAATCAAATCATGGGTAGAGATAAAATGGGAAAAACACCAGCATTTATTGAATCAGGTGAAGGCTTTATCACCAAGCCCAAAGAAATTGCTGATTACTTCAACAATTATTTCATAAGTAAAGTTGATACTATAAGAAATGGCATGCTGCCTGTAAATTGTATTCTATCTGAGTCACTTATTAAAAATGATATCATGCAGGACAAAAAATGTAAATTTGAATTCTCAGTCACTAATGTATTGGAAATTGAAAATCTATTGTCTGAGTTGAAATCTAACAAACCTTGTGGTCATGATAATCTAGATAGTAGACTTTTAAAATTGTCAGCTGGAATAATAGCCAGTCCGATATGTTATATTTTTAACTTAAGTTTTAAAGAAGGAATCTATCCTCAAATATGGAAGGTTGCTAGAGTAACTCCTCTACCAAAAAATAGGAAAGAAGCATTCACTGGATCGAATAGTAGGCCAATTAGCATTTTACCAGTATTAGGAAAATTAATGGAAACAATTATATTTAAGCAAATTCAAAATTATTTCTCTATAAATGACATTAATTCAGACTTTCAACATGCATATAAAACTGGCCATTCAACATGCACAGCTCTCACACAATTAACAGATGACTGGCTAAAACAAATTGACAGTAAATTATTAGTTGGCACAGTGCTATTAGATTTTAGTGCTGCTTTTGATATTATTGACCACAAACTACTACTTATAAAACTGTCTGCTTATGGTTTTAAACTCTCAGCGATTAACTGGATGAAAAGCTACCTAGTCAACAGACAGCAATGTGTCATGTTCAATGGAACCCTTTCAAATATTAAAACATTATATTGTGGTATTCCCCAGGGAAGTTGCCTGGGACCTTTATTATACTCAATATTTGTAAATGATATGTCATGTATTTTAAAGAATGGTTGCTGTGCAATTTACGCAGATGACACAACAATATATGCTTATGCTGATAATTGCACAAACCTGAGCAGTATACTACAAGACAAGGTTATGCAGATTTCTAAATGGGTTACAGAAAATAAGATGAAACTTAATATTTCCAAAACAAAATGTCTTGTTATTTGCTCAAAACATGCTCATAGAAAAGAACGCATATTGAATGTTTCTTTGAACGGAGTTCATATTGAACAAGTTAAAGAAGCCAGGTTGCTGGGAGTTACAATAGATGAAAGACTATCTTGGGCCACTCACATTAATAACATAGTAACAAAAATGAGCAGAAGCATCTCAATCATAAGAAGAAGTGCCTATTTTTTAACTAACACAACTACGAAACAAGTTATACAATCCCTTGTATTGTCACATATTGACTACTGCCCAGCAATCTGGTCTAATGCATCTAAACAAGAACTCAATAAAATCCAGCTTACCCAAAACAGAGCTGCCAGACTCGCTCTCCATTGCTCATTTAGGACCAGCGTTGAGATCATGCATAATGAATTGTCATGGATGAGAGTTGGTGAAAGAGTAGCGTGTAGTTTGATTCTATTTTTAAAAACAATCTATACATACCATAAACCTTCATATCTGTATTCTCAGCTGTTGCTTGCTAGTGAAAGTCACAACTATGGTACCAGGTTAGCCCTAAGAGGTGCTTTCACCCGTCTTAAACCCAAAAGTGATGTTTTGAAAAAGACTGTAATGTATAGGGCAATCACTTACTGGAATCGACTTCCACAATATTTGGTATCAATCACCAGCAGAGTGGGTTTTAAGAATAGACTAAGAGGAGAAGTATTGCGGAAAGAGATTATTCTAGATTGTACCTAATGTCATGACTGTTTTTATTGACTATTTTATTGATTATGGGACAAGCAGTAGAAAATGGTGGAGGGAACTTTTTTCGTCACTTATTGTTTGTCTTTGGTACACTAATGTATATATTTTAGGCCATTGGTTCTTTGTTTTTTGTTTTTTTTTGCAAAAATATATATATATCTATTTTTATATTGCTCTTTTTATCTTTGTTATGAACAATATTATGTAAACTCGAAGTTATTATTATTTTTTTGGTTCTTTGTTGTTGCTATTTTTGTATTACAACATTTTATTATTTGATCATGTTGTACTGCATTTTAATCTTTTGTTTTGTGATTGTGTGATGTTTTTGCCTGGACCCCAGGAAGAATAGTCTCCACTGCGGTGTAGACTAATGGGGATCCTTAATAAACTAAACTAAACTAAACACCCGAGACGCTAAAAAGAGAAAAGTTGATGACGAATGGCGTGTTTCCAACAAGACATGGACTGCAAAGCAACGTTCCCTCTAAGGCAGTGGTCCCCAACCACCGGGACCGATTGGTACCGGGCCGCGCAAGAAATAAAAAAAATAAAACAAATAAATTAAAATTATTATTATTTTTTTTATTTATTAAATCAACATAAAAACACTATATATACATATTGTGTATGTGTATGTCAATATAGATCAATACAGTCTGCAGGTATACAGTCCGTAAGCACACATGATTGTATTTCTTTATGAAAAAAAAAAAAAAGAAACCCCCCCCCGGTCCGTGGGACAAATTTTCAAGCGTTGACCGGTCCCCAGCTACAAAAAGGTTGGGGACCACTGCTCTAAGGTGCGTGCCTGCGCAATTGCGCACTGCTCAAGCGTCTGCTGCGCGCAGCAAATATATGCCGCGCACCAAATCAAATCCCATCTGAATTCTAAACAAAATAAACATTTATTCTATGTAATTTTGCAATGCAACTTTAAGTGACAGTGACAACAAGCGGCCCTAACGGTGTTCGTCAACACCGTTCAATTGAACACCGTTCAATTATTGTAACGTCTATCGAGATGCTTCGAGGACAGGAATTATATCGATCACTTTATTGAGCAAAACTGTTTATATTCGGACATAACCACACCAAAAACATGAGTAAAACACTACTATCTCGAAAAACTAGTCATTTTCTGCCGTACAAACCAGGCCAAAACCAACTTGTCATCTGTCACCAACACGCATAGCACTAAACCACTGGTGCGTTTATGGCCACACAAAAAGTCGGACAACTCAAACAACACACAAAGTTACACTATGACTCCTCAGTCATACGTGTGCTTATTTTACTGTCATTTATTATTAATGTTAATTTATTTATATTAGTCATGGAATGCTGTTACACTATGTTGAAGTATTACTATTATTATTAATTATTATTATTATTTATCTTACGGTGTATATAAAAAATAATATTGAGCAAAATTTAATTGAAATCAATCAATCAATCAATCAATGTTTATTTATATAGCCCTAAATCACAAGTGTCTCAAAGGGCTGTACAAGCCACAACGACATCCTCGGTACAGAGCCCACATACGGGCAAGGAAAAACTCACCCTAGTGGGACGTCGGTGAATGACTATGAGAAACCTTGGAGAGGACCGCATATGTGGGTAACCCCCCCCCCCTCTAGGGGAGACCGAAAGCAACGGATGTCGAGTGGGTCTGACATAACATTGTGAAAGTCCAGTCCACAGTGGATCCAACACATCAGCGGGAGTCCAGTCCACAGCGGGGCCAACAGGAAACCATCCCGAGCGGAGACGGGTCAGCAGCGCAGAGATGTCCCCAACCGATGCACAGGCTAGTGGTCCACCCGGGGTCCCGGCTCTGGACAGCCAGCACTTCATCCATGGCCACCGGACCTATGCAACTCCCCCTCGCAAGGGACAGGGGAGAAGAGGAGAGAAGAAAAGAAACGGCAGATCAACTGGTCTAAAAAAGGGGGGGGTCTATTTAAAGGCTAGATTATACAAATGAATTTTAAGATGGGACTTAAATGCTTCTAATATATTATATTATATATAAATATTGTCGATGTGGCCCTCCAGCAGTGCTCGGGTTGCTCATGCGGCCCCCGGTAAAAATTAATTGCCCACCCCTGGTCTACATAGTCGCTCAAAGTCTTATTTGGACACTGCTTCACAATTTGTAATATTTCAATTTGGCCCACTTCATCAAAAGTATTGTTCATATTATCTATCGTAGTTTCTCCAGTTTTATGATCAACTTTAACTTTTGGTCGTTTTTGTCTAAAAATGTGTTATTGTATTCCTTTGTTTTTTCATAATCCATATTAAAATATGGATTATAAGGTAAAAACATATCTTTTGAGTCTTTTGTCCTTGAGTTTAAAAACATTCTATACACATTTTTTTCTTGAAAGCATTTTTTTTTAATCCCATTTGTCATCCAAGGTTTGTTAGACTTTTTCTGCCATTGCCTCCAATCTTGATTTTTTTTTTACTGTTCTTGCCATACAGATTATTCAATAGTCATAAATGAATAGTATGAATTATTCACATCTTTGTACATTTCATCCGTTTTTGTTTCTTTAGGTCTTCTCTCAAAGCATTCAAGGCTTCTAATGATCTAGTTCTTATAGATATCTTTGTTGAGTCTGGTACTATAGTAGTACATTGGTTTTCATAATCGCAAAATACAGGTAGATGATGGAAGAAAGGATCCATTTATGTCTAACCATCAAAACACCACCAACATTCTTTCATCATTCCTCGTTTTAGTAAAAATGTTGTCAATAACAGATTTTGGGTGGGTTTCGTTATCATCGGAAACAGTCCTGCACCGTACATTGTGTTCAAAAACTCATCTGATGTTCTCAGTCCTCCTTCAATATCGATGTTAAAATCACCACATAGAATTTCTGTCAAACAACTCAATTAAATTATCCATAAACTGTTCTTCACATGACCCAGGCTTTCTATATACACAAGTCACAATAATATTTTTACTTGTCTCGTGAATTATTTGTACTGTAGCTATTTCCATAAAATCATTCACAACAGTTGTTAAAAATAGGGTCAGACTCTTTGTGACTTCTTCTGGAGGCTACAATACATTATATAATTTGAATTTCTATCCATCCATCCATCTTCTTCCGCTTATCCGAGGTCGGGTCGCGGGGGCAGCAGCCTACGCAGGGAAGCCCAGACTTCCCTCTCCCCAGCCACTTTGTCCAGCTCCTGCCAGGGGATCCCGAGGCGTTCCCAGGTCAGCCGGCAGAATGACCTGAGAACGCCCCCACGTGTCCTGGGTCTTCCCCGTGGCCTCCTATCTGTCGGACGTGCCCTAAACACCTCCCTAGGGAGGCGTTCGGGTGGCATCCTGACCAGATGCCCAAACCACCTCATCTGGCTCCTCTCCATGTGGAGGAGCAGCAGCTTCACTTTGAGCTCCTCCCGGATGGCAGAGCTTCTCACCCTATCTCTAAGGGAGAGCCCCGCCACCCGGCGGAGGAAACTCATTTCAGCCACTTCTACCCATGATCTTGTCCTTTCGGTCATAACCCAAAGCTCATGACCATAGGTGAGGATGAGAACGTAGATCGATCGGTAAATTGAGAGCTTTGCCTTCCGGCTCAGCTCCTTCTTCACCACAGCGGATCAATAGTGTCCCCATTACTGAAGACGCCGCACAGATCCGCTTGTCGATCTCACGATCCACTCTTCCCTCACTTGTGAACAAGACTCCGAGGTACTTTGAACTCCTCCACATGGGGCAAGGTCTCCTCCTTAACCCAGCGATGGCACTTCACCCTTTTCCGGGTGAGAACCATGGACTCGGACTTGGAGGTGCTGATTCTCATCCCAGTCGCGTCACACTCGGCTGCGAACCGATCCAGTGAGAGCTGAAGATCCTGGCCAGATGAAGCCATCAGGACCACATCATCTGCAAAAAGCAGAGACCTAATCCTGCAGCCACCAAACTGGATCCCCTCAACGCCCTGACTGCGCCTAGAAATTCTGTCCATAAAAGTTATGAACAGAATCGGTGACTTGACCTTGAATTTGTTTTCACGTTAAAAACCCTTATTTTCATGGTGTGGCGGCTATGATATTGCCGTGGCGGTGTGCCACATTCAGTTACATTGAGGGGAAACCCTGCAGTTATTGTGCAATGAATTGTAAATACTTCCTGTAAGTCTGTATCGAGGATTATTGGCAGATAAGTATTTTACCAATCGTATAAAAAAATAGCAGAGAAGTGGGTTGCCACGCAGATAATTGAACACATTCCCCTCTTCATCGGATGCAAATTGGTTTTCATAAATATCGCTCTCCAGAAACAGCTACATGTTACTTTCTTGGATCAGGGTGGCTTTGTAGGTACTGTTTTTTATTTTATTTAAAACATGCTTTTGAACACAATACAACCTGAGTTGATTCTTTAAAAATAACTCACTTCTCCAGTAGTGCCCTTTGCTGGATGAAATTCTACCTTGCAGACAGACAAGCTTTTCCATTTCGGAAATTCCGTCATTATCTTACTTGCTCTGCTGGAGTCCCACGAGCCCAATTTTATTCAGTCTGAATGTCCATGACCTACCTAATGTGTGTTTAACTGTCCAGTTAAAGATGTATGCGTGTGGCGATAGTTGTTGTACACGATGGATGGCATTCTAGAAAGGCGACAAGAAGGTGAGGGAAAGGCTGTTGCAAAAAGGCTGTCAAAATTTGCCAAACTAATGAATTAGCTATGCAGCATGTCAGAACATTTGGTGAAACCGGGACGCACCTGAATAAAGGCAGTGCAGCAATTCCAGCAGTGTCTAGGTGCACAATAAAGCAAAACAATATGAAGATCAAATACCAAAATACAGTAATTTAGGTGCTTTTAATTGCAAAAAAGGGAATGTCCAGCCTTTGGAAAGATCTGCAAATGTATAAAGGACAAAATCATTTTGCAAAACAATGTTTTTCCAAGGTGAAAATGACAGGCAAACGTGTACAAACAATGCAAGAGACTGTTATGTCTGACACACTCTGTGGGTATGGTTACAAAACATAGCTCTTGGAATGCAGATACACAAAACAAACCAGTGTGACATAGTTGCACGAGACACAACATCATGAGAAAGAAAGGACTCAGCTAGAAACAACATTAACAACAAAAACAGTGCTTGAATATCCATTAAAAAAAAGACAACAATCACAGACTCCTCAAAGGATGGAATTGTAGCCGTGTTGTTGGAAGGTGAAGATTGACATATTTCCTGAGTTTATAAACATAATATAAATTTTTTTTTTAAACGAAAGAAGATGTGATGCCAAAAAATATCGACGTAATCATAGTAGTATCGACTAGATACGCTACTGTACTTGGTATCATTACAGTGGATGTTAGGTGTAGATCCACCAATGGCGTTTGTTTACATTTTGACGCCGGTGAGCTACGGTGTGTACAGTGAAGCATGTTTAGCTATTTCTAATCCTGCAGGGATGATACTTGTGAGAAAATCACTTTATTTGTTGCCATGGAGGCGAGGATTAGTGATTTAGAAGTAGTTAAAACACTGAGGACACTTAAAGGACCTCTTCCGGCGGACCGGTACTTTTCAGAGGCGGTATAGTTCGAATATGATTCATTAGTATCACGGTACTATACTAATACCGTAATACCGTACAACTCTACATACAAACATACACGTATGCATTTATTAAAAGTAGGACTGTACCTGGGTTTTGTCCTTCAGTGCTCATTGTAGCCATGGTCTGATGGTCCCTCACACCTCCCTTGTCCTTAAAGGCCTACTGAAATGATTTTTTAAAATTTAAACGGGAATAGCAGATCCATTCTATGTGTCATACTTGATCATTTCGCGATATTGCCATATTTTTGCTGAAAGGATTTAGTAGAGAAAATCGACGATAAAGTTTGCAACTTTTGCTCGCTGATAAAAAAAAGCCTTGCCTGTACCGGAAGTAGCGTGACGTCACAGGAGCTAGGATTCCTCACAATTCCCCATTGTTTACAATGGAGCGAGAGAGATTCGGACCGAGAAAGTGATGATTACCCCATTAATTTGAGCGAGGATGAAAGATTCATAGATGAGGAACGTTACAGTGAATGACTTGAGAGGCAGCGATGGACGTATCTTTTTTCGCTCTGACCGTAACTTAGGTACAAGCTGGCTCATTGGATTCCACACTCTCCTTTTTCTATTGTAGATCACAGATTTGTATTTTAAACCACCTCGGATACTATATCCTCTTGAAAATGAGAGTCGAGAACGCAAAATGGACATTCAGTGCCTTTTATCTCCACGACAATACATCGGCGAAATGCTTTAGCTACGAGCTAACGTGATAGCATCTTGCTTTAACTGCATATAGAAACAAAAGAAATAAACCCCTGACTGGAAGTATAGATAGAAAATCAACAATACTATTAAACCGTGGACATTTAAATATACGGTTAATGCTTTCCAGGCTGGCGAAGGTTAACAATGCTGTGCTAACGACGCCATTGAAGCTAACTTAGCAACCGGACTGCACAGAGCTGTGCTAAAAACATTAGCTCTCAACCTACGCCAGCCAGCCCTCATTTGCTCATCAACACCCGTGCTCACCTGCGTTCCAGCGATCGGCAGAAGGACGAAGGACTTCACCCGATGCGTTTGGCGGCCCGGAGACGTAGGAAGTCAAGGTGAAGTCGGCGGCTAGCGCGGCTAGCGCGGCTAGCGCTCCAACAAAGTCCTCCTGGTTGTGTTGCTGTAGTCCGCTGCTAATACACTGATCCCACCTACAACTGTCTTCTTTGCAGCCTTCATTGTTCATTAAACAAATTGCAAAAGATGTCCAGAATACTCTGGAATTATGAAATGAAAACAGAGCTTTTTGTATAGGATTCTACGGGGTACCATAACTTCCGTTACTCGGACTTCGTCACGCGCATACGTCATCATACCGCGATGTTTCAGCCGGATATTTCCCGGGAATTTTAAAATGTCACTTTATAAGTTAACCCGGCCGTATTGGCATGTGTTGCAATGTTAAGATTTCATCATTGATATATAAACTATCAGACTGCGTGGTCGGTAGTAGTGGCTTTCAGTAGGCCTTTGAATACCTTTAAACCACAATGTCATTCAGTTAGGTCTTTAACATTGTATTAAAACACCTATAAAAACATAACATGTTGCTGATTATTTCCAAAAATCAGTTTAATTATCACCATTCCTTTAAGTTTAATGTAAATAATAAAATCAATTAATTTACTACCATTTACACATCAATAAACAATCACCTAACTTCCATGTCAGCCAGGAGTATTCTTGGTCAAACTCCCTTTGTTTGGGAGAGGGAAGTCTAGTCTTCCCTGCTTAGGCTGCTACTCCCGCGACCCGACCTCGAATAAGCGGAATAAGATGGATGGATGGATGGATATTCAAATAATATAATGTATTGTAGCCTCCAGAAGAAGTCACACAAAGTCTGACCCTATTTTTAACAACTGTTGTGAATGATTTTATGGAAATAGCTACAGTAGAAATAATTCACAAGACAAGTAAAAATATTATTGTGACTTGTGTATATAGAAAGCCTGGGTCATGCGAAGAACAGTTTATGGATAATTTAATTGAGTTGTTTGACAGAAATTCTATGTGGTGATTTTAACATCGATATTGAAGGAGGACTGAGAACATCAGATGAGTTTGTGAACACAATGTACGGTGCAGGACTGTTTCCGATGATAACGAAACCCACCCAAAATCTGTTATTGACAACATTTTTATTAAAACGAGGAATGATGAAAGAATGTTGGTGGTGTTTTGATGGTTAGACATAAATGGATCCTTTCTTCCATCATCTACCTGTATTTTGCGATGATGAGAACCAATGTACTACTATAGTACCAGACTCCACAAAGATATCTATAAGAACTAGATCAATAGAAGCCTTGAATGCTTTGAGAGAAGACCTAAAGAAACAAAAATGGATGAAATGTACAAAGATGTGAATAATTCATACTATTATATAAATGATAAATGGGTTATACTTGTATAGCGCTTTTCTACCTTCAAGGTACTCAAAGCGCTTTGACAGTATTTCCACATTCACCCATTCACACACACATTCACACACTGATGGAGGGAGCTGCCATGCAAGGCGCTACCAGCAGCCATCAGGAGCAAGGGTGAAGTGTCTTGCCCAAGGACACAACGGACGTGACTAGGATGGTAGAAGGTGGGGATTGAACCCCAGTAACCAGCAACCCTCCGATTGCTGGCACGGCCACTCTACCAACTTCGCCACGCCGTCCCCATTTATGACTATTGAATAATCTGTATGGCAAGAACTGTAAAAAAAAATCAAAATTGGAGGCAATGGCAGAAAAAGTCTAACAAACCTTGGATGACAAATGGGATTAAAAAAAATGCTTGCAAGAAAAAAATGTGTATAGAATGTTTTTAAACTCAAGGACAAAAGACTCAGAAGATATATTTTTACCTTATAATCCATATTTTAATATGGATTATGAAAAAACAAAGGAATACAATAATACATTTTTAGACAAAAACGACCAAAAGTTAAAGTTGATCATAAAACTGGAGAAACTATGATAGATAATATGAACAATACTTTTGATGAAGTGGGCCAAATTGAAAAATTACAAATTGTGAAGCAGTGTCCAAATAAGACTTTGAGCGACTATGTAGACATTAACATGTCGTTCATAAAGTTAAAGTACATATGATTGTCACACACACACTGGGTGTGGCGAAATTATTCTCTGCATTTGACCCATCACCCTTGATCACCCCCCTGGGAGGTGAGGGGAGCAGTGAGCAGCAGCGGTGGCCACGCCCGGGAATCATTTTTGGTGATTTAACCCCCAATTCCAACCCTTGATGCTGAGTGCCAAGCAGGGAGGTAATGGGTCCCATTTTTAAAGTCTTTGGTATGACTCGGCCGGGGTTTGAACTCTCAACCTACCGATCTCACTCTAACCACTAGGAGCATTATTTATTTATTTACCAAACCATTTGCATACATTTGTAATCTGGCACTCACTAAAGGAGAACTCCACATATCATATGAAAATTGCAAAAATATTACTACTTTACAAAGGCGCAAATGAACAAGAGTACTCCAATTATAGACCAATAACACTGCTTTCACAGTTCAACAAATCTTAGAAAAATTGTTTGCTGTTAGGTAAATGCATTTATTTTAAGCAATAGTCAACATGGAATCTGTCCTAATCACACCACAACAGCAATAACTGATTTAGCAGAAGACATTTAAACTGCAATTGATAGAAAACAATATTTAGTAAGTCGTTTTTTTTACTTAAAGGACAGAAAAAAGTTGTTAGAAGTAAACAATAAGAAATCTGCCTCACATAATATTAGTTGTGGAGTACCACAAGGATCAGTCCTTGAACCTAAACGGTTTCTCATGTACGTCAATGATATTACCATGGTTTCCGAACTGTTTAAATGTATTTTATTTGCGGCACAACCCTATTTAGTTCAGGACAAAATTTTACAGATGTGTTTAAGCTGTTGAAAACTAATTTATCAAAATGAAAAGATGGTTTAATGTTAGCAGATTGTCTTTAAATACTGCTAAAACGAAATGTATGATATTTTTGTAGTAGCAGGAAAAGTGTGGATGCATCATTTGTCAAAAGGAGTTGAGAGTTAAGGAACAAAATAGATTACGTTTTGGGGTATTATGATTTGTAATGAAAATTACATAAATTATAAAATACAAAGGTTAACATACCTAAAACAATTGCTATTTTCCACAAAGTGAAGGAATTGCTACATCAAAAAGCATTCTATTGTATTTATTTATTATTTTATTCATTATTCACTGATCGTTCCATAGCTCACATACTGTATTTAAGTGTGGGGTAGTGCCAGTAAAACATATTTAGTAGGTTTTTTTTGGAACAGGTTTGACAATAAAATAAAACAATGTCAAACTCTATATGTATTAAAAAATAAATGAATTAATGATGATGGAAAAATATGACTTTATTTTTAGTTTATTTGTTGTGTCACCTAGAGTACATTGAAAGACACTTTCTGTTCTTTTAAAATCAGGGGGAAGATGTATGGTTTTTTTTATACTTTTTTCCATTCATAATTAATGTTATGTTTTTTCTCTTTGATAGATTTTATTGAATGAACTAAAAATTAAAATTAATAAAATGAAAACAACAAACGCATAATCCATTTTAGAATATTATTTTGTACACACATCTTTTACAAGGAAAAGTGGTCAAATGATGTACAGTACATTATATACAATGTTTCATTTTAAATACAAGTACATTATTATTGATAATATCATAACACAATCAGCCTTTTAAAATGCGGCAATAAATTACTTCTGTTGTCATGGTTTATTTGAATAGCAAAACATTTTTTCTTCAATAAATGACAATCTCTGAAAAGGTAATATCTGTCGTAAATCATAACAATGTGTTATGAATATTACAACTGTAAACAAATGTTACACCATGCACCAGGTTTACTACTGTTGCCAATGCAAAAGATTAACGAATGTTAAAAGTATCCTTCAAACCCTTCAGGGCTTGCTCCTTTGTGATACTCTTCCAGGCTTCCGGAACCTGAGCTGGCTTGGCGCGATACTCTTTAGCAAAACTATCATTATAACGTACCATTACGAACTTCCAGTAATTAGACGCTTCCGTTGTGGGGTCTGGGGGAATGTGCCAGTCGGAAAAGACTGTACTGTAGTCTCTGTATTGCACGACTCCCTCCCTTGTATGTATGAATGTACGAGTACTTCGAACATTGTTTGTACATAGAGATACACCCAACTCTTGAGTCGCATTGTGTCTCCATTTTCCAAGCCCCTGTGGCCGATGGACAGATGCGTAATGTTTTTCGTGGTTTTTGCCGCCAGCCTCACAAGAGATTTTACAGAATGGACACTGCTGGCCGCATCCGAGTACCCTCTTGAAGAGCTCATCCTGTGGTTTTACTGCAAGTTTATTCAAGGTTTCAGTGTTGGAGAATTCCACAAGCAGTGTTTCCTTTAACGACTTTAAGGATGCAGTACATTTTTGCGTGAATGAATGCACCGGGGATTTGATCTGAAACAAAACACGTTTTTCAGCCTCCTCGGATATCGTGATGTCTTTTATCAGATATAGGCGCATTTCGTGGATTAAATCTGGAATACTCTCAGTGTCATCAGATTGCTTTTTTAAGGCACGTTTCAATGCTTCTAATATTTTGTTAACAACGACTTTGAGGTTCTGCAGCTTTAATTCGCACAAAGTATTGCCTTGCAATTTTTCTAAGATGTGCATAAATGTCCACTCTTTCACGTACATTTCATACTGAGATATGTACTTGAGAAAAGCCGTGAAGTCATCTTTCAGCAATAACTCCTTCTGAATGTTGTACTGGAAACGAGAGCGTGAACTGAACTGCATCGATTCGCAGCTGGTCAGAATGTTATCTACAATGTCGATTCCCAATGTTCGGTTCATGTAATCTTCAATGGCAGGCTTGATACAAAACTGGACAAAATCGTTGGCTTTGCGTTGGCAATGATCTGTCTGTTTGTACAAATCCATAAAATCCATCAAATATTGATTTTTGTGCTTTTCCAGCTGTGTTCGGGGGTCAGTCTTCAACAAGAACCTTTGGTGCATTTTGAGGAATTCTCTTGCAGCAATTCCACAAATGTGAAGTTTGATGTCAATCTCAAATGTTGTGCTTGATCCGTGACGATTGTAACCTTCGTTAAGTGATTTGTCAATCCTTTGCAGCAGATCTCTTGAGAAAGAATCATTATAATCACCATTGGACTTGACTTGATCAAAAACAAACTGTGTTTCTGTCTCAATGATGTCATCTGTATACATTTGGAAATCTGTCCACATGTCCTCATCTGTTACATTATGAGGGTCAACATGGTCGTGTCTTGTCTTAAATGTGCCAGTCCCAAAGCCTTGTAGGTCTTGAATATGCTGCAGTTTCTCATTTACATTTCGATTTGAGAAATTTTTCTTCAGCTGGGTGAGAATGGATGCAGGTATATCTTCTTCTTTCAGAGCAGGTACATTGATAGCGGCAGAAGCCCACATTTTGTAAAACTCCTCTCGCAGTTGGTCATCAGACAGTCTGGTGTCTTTGCAGTCGCACAGAAGCTTCATGACTCTCTCTTCAATCCTGCCACGGTACTCTTGTTGTATGTCCAGTGCCTTTTTTTGAGCTATTTTGAGATCCAGGACTCTGTCCAATTTAGCATTCACTGACTGTCTAATCTCATTTGACACACTTGTGATACTATTGTAAAAGTCAGTTTTGTACTTCTCTATCAGCTTTACATTTCCGTCTCTCTTTCCGTAGTAATCACAGAGTTTCTCTTTCATTTTGCTTTCTTCTATTTCTATTTCTTGAGCTAGTTCAGTTTTTTTGGCGGTGATCAATGAGTTCCATGTTTCCAGTCCTACTTCATTGTTGGTATTTACAATTTCCAACTCTGCTGCTGTCTGCCTGGAGAATATTTCTTTGTGCATCTCCCATTCCCACTGGTGGAACTCTTTGCACAGGTTGTCATAGGCGTGAGCCACAAGTGTGTTTCTGAAGCTAAAGATGAAGTTTTCATATTTTACTGATTTCCACAGACATCTCATCCATTCTAGAAGCTCTGGGATTGTTGAGGCTTCAAATTGCTTATCTTTTCCCACCATCTCCAGAAGATTCTTCTTGAAGTCTGATACAGCTTCACTGTAACCAATGTTCACTGGTGCCATTGGAGGGGTTCCATGCCAAAGTCCTGGGATGTTCCAGTTGTTGTTTTCTATGTCATAGTCGAGCACATCTGTGAACGCGTGAATCCCAGGTTGTCTCTCCATTTCAGCTGCAATCTTTGTCATTTCATTGAGTTTGTCCAAGAGATGTTGTCTTTCTGTCAGGCCTTTGTTGTGAGCAGAGACTTCTGCGACATTTTGGTGCACAAAATGACAAATTGTCCTTTTCCCGATTTGTTTCATTCTCAGGAAGGCATGGACAGCAATTTGCAGGACATCTTTCATTTCATTTGCATTCTCCATTGCAATGTTTATGATTGCAACATCACTTAAGCCAATGACAAAGGTGGCTAGCTGGTTGTCATGCTCATAACTATCTTCCATTTGCGCAAGATCAGGGGATTTCAGACCCTCCGTATCAATGAGGAGAATGAAGTCACAACCCAACTCGTGTTGTGCATCGTCTCCAACTTTGAGAAATAGCATATAAGCCCCTCTTGTACATCTGCCACTGCTGACCGCTAACTGAACACCAAACATGGTGTTGAGAAGTGTTGATTTTCCAGTACTTTGAACACCTAACACGGCTAGTACCAACAACCTGCTCCTTCCCCCGACCTTCTTGTGAAGCTCCATCAATACAGCTGTCACCCACTTCTCTGGGATGTTCGAAGCATCTCCATCTAAAAGTTCTAATGGATAACCATCCAACAGCATTTCAGCAGCTATTGCAGGTAAATGGCACATTTTACCCGTGGAATCATCCACATGCACAGATACTTCATAGTTAAGTCCCATTTCTCTCATGTAATGCTCCACCCCTAAAGAGCTGTCCACCAAAGCCTGATTAAACTCTGTAATGAGTTTGGCATTCTTTTTTTGGCATTGCTCTTTCAATTTGTTCCGCAGGCTGGTCAGTTGGTCTCTAGAATGGGTATTAAACTGGAATTTCATCCACTTCAAGAAAACATTTCTTTCTTCTTTGTCGCTTGTTGATAAGGTTGCAATAAAATCCTGCATTCCTTGGGACGTTTTTTGCATCTTTTGCAACTTCCAAATGTGCTTTTTCTGTTCTTGTAGCTCAGCTTTTTGATGCTCAACCACATCACTGATTCTGCATTCCTCCTTCTCCAGTTCTGATAGTCTTTTCCAATGTTCCCCTTGCAGAGGAAGTTGTTGTCTTTTAAATTCTGGTATGGTTTGCAAACCGATACGCCTCGTGATCTCCTCAGCTGTTTTTTTCTGGTCAACAGTTTTGTTTTCATCCACTGCCAGACCTAATTTACCTGCCGTTGTGTGCATATTTGCAATACTCGTTGTGGTTTTTACATCACGGAGTAAGGTCTTGATGGTTTCACAAAGTCTCTTTGAAAACTCGGCTGTATTTACCGTGGGATTTTTGATTTTGACACTGTTTTTTCTTATACACAACTTTCGCAGTATTTTTTTGACGGACGTCATATCCTCAGTGATGCTCCCTTTGTTATTAACAAAAAAATGGAGTTTGGATTTTGCATCATGAAGACCATTCAGAATTGTTTGCTCTTTTTCTTCAACAGTGTCTAAGAATACAAAGACTGCATTGGAAACTTCACAAAGGAAGGTGAACTGCATAAGTGACTCACAAATGTCTCCTCGCAAATTAGCAAGTGCAATTGGCTCTCGGAATGTGTCCATATTTTCTTTTCCACAAGGAAGGAACCAGCAAACTTCCACCAAACCATTTGACAGTTTTCGAGTGAGTGCGCCCCCTTCCATGTCTCTGTGTATAAACATATTGTGATTCTGCTGGCCACGGCTAAGAATTTGATTTAAAAGCTGCGATTTGGATAGGCTGCAGTTTTTTAGCCTCACAAAAGAAAATAATGGAATGTTCGCCTGGACGATGTTGTCCTCAACAAATCCTTTGGATTCACACAAATCATGCGGACACCACTCTTTGACAATTTCTCTCAGAGCCCATGACATCAGGGTACACTGACTGTTGTTGGTGTGGGGCAACAACAGAGGGACAGAAAACTGGCATAATGACAACTTGAGGGCCATTTCCTGCTGCAAAAAGCTGTCGGCACAAAGAAATAGACACACTATCAGGTCAAGAGGATGAATGGTAGTTTCTGAGAGGCCATCTTCTGTGTAAAGGTCCATTGATTTGTCAAGGTCCAGTGAGTCAAAGACATCATCAGTTTCCTCATGACTGCTAAACAACTGTGTGTAGTTCCTGCAACCAGCATTGACTTTGAACAGTTTTCTGAGGTAATGAAATGGCACTTCATCCGCTGATATAACACTTTTTTCATTTATGCTGTTCTTGTTGACTTCCAGTAGAGACTGAAGTTTGAGTTTGTTCGGGTAATACTGTACGAGTCCAAGGTCGGAGAGGACATCCAACAGAACTGTCAAAGAGAAAGATTAGATTGTTTTAGTTTAAAAGGCTCATATCGTATATCACTGTTAACTTTTCATGATCGTTCTGAGGTGTGTAAGAAGTATTCACGATGAAAATTCGAATGAAAACATATTTTGGAAGCTCCTCAACATACAGGGTTTCCCCCAGATTGCCAATATTGTCACGGCGCATGCGCAATCCCTCTTGCCATCTGCAGCAAGCGCCGCTTGCTGCAGATGGCACGCCCTGCTTGCTCTTCCCGCATCGCGGCCACGCGCATGCACGGCTGCAGGCAATCAGCAATCTGCGCACATGGGTCTGATGAGGCCAAACGGCATAAAGACCAGCGGACCCGAAGATCCAGTGCCGGAACGTAGTTCACTCTGTGTAGTAAGCATCCCGTCTCTGGCTTCCCTCCTTGTACCTGCTCTCTGTGCTTTCCCTCTGCCCATGTCCCTTGTGTTCCCCGCAGTGTTCCCCCCCAAATCCAGTGATCGAGCTGTGCGCCTTGACTTCCCTCTGGATGTTGGACCGCTTCCCTCGATCCTCGACCCCCGCTCGGACACACACCTCTCTCCAGCCCCCGACCCTCTTAAATAGTTTCTACCTCAGTTTATATGGTTTGTTGAGTTAGCACAATATGTGGAAATGACCAATTAGGTAGTTGATACACAGAAGAGTTTTATTTATGCTTTATTTTGTTTTTGTTTAATTCTAGATGGATTGTGAGTTAAAGTGTAATAGCTTTTTTAAATACACTGAGATTAATTCTAAGTTCCTTGTGTTCTTCATGGGGTTTTTGAAACTGCACCATTTTTGTCCCCAAAATGTTAAACTAACTTGAAGTGTTTTTTCAAGAGGATTATTTGTGGTATGTACATTTTCAGAATGTGCGTGTTCTATTTGGAGCTCAAGTCAAACAATGAAAACAAATCTTAAGTTGTCAAAATTGCATTTTTAAGTTATGATGCCACAATTTTGCCCGCCCCTGAGCTAAAATGAGTTTGACACTTCTGATTCACGCAAATTCAACTAATCCCCGGAATTATTCACAGCCTCGCAATTTTGTCCAATGCCTGCAACTTTCCCGTTTACTTTGGCCAATCAGCAACATTTTCGCCAATAGAATTTGTCTCGGAGCGTTGCTCAAACGCGTCAACTGTCTAATCAAAACATATTTGTATTTATTGTGTAGACAAAGCAGAGACAACGTGTAAAAATATTGCAACTATTTATTGTTTAAACGACACAATTAGCCTCCTGCATAGCTCAGACATACTATGGTGCCAAGTCTTTTAGGTAATGTAGTATATAGACATTTGCTTCCTAGTTTACATGTATTTATATATGTATTTAACCTTTATAAATCTGGAGTAACAGATTGTCCTTTGCAATGCAAAAGATGCAGCATTTACATGTTGGAAATGTTGACGTGTGATGATAATCTCTCTCCGTCTCTCAGTTCAGAAATGCTCTTAACATGCAGGGATAAATGTGTTGGAACATTAATTCATGTTTATGATGGACAAACCCTTTTCTAACGTACAACGACTGTCTGCAACTTGTGGAGAACAAAGCAGACAAGCGGACAAGAAGAAAGCCTTTGGTGGCATTTCTTTCTGTAACCATAATTAATTATTACTATAATTAAATATAACTAGATACAAGACAGTAATCTAAGTAAAATTAGCTCGGAGTATGTGCTTTTACTGCAGTCGTGTGTCTAATTTTAAGTCTGTGTTGTATAAAAAGAGTAAAACATAAATACAGTATTTGTTTTCAACCCTGCGCTTTTTGAGGTTAAGGTTAAAAGGAACACTTAAAACATTAAAACCAATTCCTAAAATCATAAGTTGTTTCAATGTTATTGAAATGAAAACATTTCAAAACACTGCAGCATTTTCTAAAAAAAAAAAAAAACTGCCGCAAATCAATCCAGTGAAATCCTGGAGGGATTAAAAAACTGTGTTTTTTAACATTGATATCCAAACCGGAATTACTGGACTCAGTCTGCGCGATATTTTTTGAAGCAACACATTGTCAAACACCCAGCTGTCTCATATTGCACTGCCACAATTTTGCGATTGCGCTTTCTTCAAAAAGCTAAAATTACTAACACATTTTTGAGTCAATTGCCAAATGTCGTCTTCTCTCTTTGTAAAAGCACAGTGGAGACAGACTACTTTGTACAATATCAATACAACTAAATACTTTTCAAAACATCAGCATGCAAACATACAAGTATTTATTAAAAGTAGGACTGTACCTTTTTGGTCTGGTCCTTCAGTGCTCATTGTAGCCATGGTCAGACCTCTCTTGTCCTTAAATACCTTAAGACCACAACGATAATTCAGTTAGGTTTCTAACATTGATTTAAACCACCTATATAAACACATAAAATGTTGGTGAATAAATACAAAAAATCTGGTAAATTATCACCATTCCTTTAAGTTTAATGTCAACATTTGTATTGGATTTACTATCATCGACACATCCATAAACATTCACCTACCTTCCATGTCAGCCAGAGGTATTCTCGGTCCAACTTCCTTCCGTGGTATTTAAAGGCAAGAAAATAGAAAGAGAAAGCATTTGATAATCCTGATGAACCGGTTTGTTGTTGAAGTGAATTAAGTAACTCATATTATGTTTTTCTTATGGTGAAGGTTTATATTCACTTTGGAGAATTAGAACCACCAAGTTTAGGTAAATAGTGGTATTTCAGTTTGAGCACATAATAAGATAAGGCCCCTTAGTTTGACATTCGCAGGTGGATTGGATCACTTCTCCTAGGATGCACCTGAATAAAGGCAGTGCAGCAATTGCAGCAGTGTCTAGGTGCACAATAAAGCAAAACAATATGAAGCTCAAATACCAAAATACAGTAATTCAGGTGATTTTAATTGCAAAAAAGGGAATGTCCAGCCTATGGAAAGATCTGCAAAAGTATAAAAGGACAAAATCATTTTGCAAAACAGTGTTTTTCCAAGGTGAAAATGACAGGCAAACGTGTACAAACAATGCAAGAGACTGTTATGTCGGACACATTCTCTGTGGGTATGGTTACAAAACATAACTCTTGGAATGCAGATAAACAAAACAAACCAGTGTGACATAGTTGCACGAGACACAACATCATGAGAAAGAAAGGATTCAGCTAGAAACAACATTAACAACAAAACCAGTGGTTGAATATCCATCAAAGAAAAGACAACAACAGTCACAGACTCCTCAAAGGATGGAATTGGAGCCGTATTGTTGGAAGGTGAAGATTGACAGCAGCGAAGTGAAGATACGTGCACACATCGAAAAGGAATGCTTAGGAAAGTTCAATTAATAAATAATTATTTAATAATTAATAATAAATTACTAACCCTAACCACTTCCTCACAATTTAAACCCATAAATAATAAAGTTCTCAATAAAGAGTATAGTTATGGTTTATATAATAAGATGAATATGATCAGTTAATTTTTCAGTAAGGTTGGAGATGTTCATTTAAATTCTTCTTCATTGTACTTTGTGAACACTTTAAGTTTGAATAGTGTATTAAAGGCCTACTGAAATGATTTTTTTTTTATTGAAACGGGGATAGCAGATCCATTCTATGTGTCATACTTGATCATTTCACGATATAGCCATATTTTTGCTGAAAGGATTTAGAAGGGAACATCGACGATAAAGTTGCAACTTTTGGTCGCTGATAAAAAAAGCCTTGCCTGTACCGGAAGTAGCGTGACGTCAACAGTTGAAAGGCTCCCCACATTTTCCTATTGTTTTCAATGCAGCCAGAGCGATTCGGACCGAGAAAGCGACGATAACCCCATTAATTTGAGCGAGGATGAAAGATTCGTGGATGAGGTACGTTAGAGTGAAGGACTAGAATGCAGTGCAAGACATATCTTTTTTCGCTCTGACCGTAACTTAGGTACAAGCTGGCTCATTGGATTCCACACTCTCTCCTTTTTCTATTGTGGATCACGGATTTGTATTTTAAACCACCTCGGATACTATATCCTCTTGAAAATGAGAGTCGAGAACGCGAAATGGACATTCACAGTGACTTTTATCTCCACGACAATACAACGGCGAAGCTCTTTAGCTACTGAGCTAACGTGATAGCATCGGGCTCAAATGCAGATAGAAACAAAATAAATAAATCCCTGACTGGAAGGATAGACAGAAGATCAACAATACTATTAAACCATGGGCATGTAAATACACGGTTAATGCTTTCCAGCCTGGCGAAGATTAACAATGCTGTTGCTAACGACGCCATTGAAGCTAACTTAGCAACCGGACCTCACAGAGCTATGCTAAAAACATTAGCTATCCACCTACGCCAGCCAGCCCTCATCTGCTCATCAACACCCGTGCTCACCTGCGTTCCAGCGATCGACGGTGCGACGAAGGACTTCACCCACAGATGCGGTTGGCGAGACGGAGGAAGTTAAGGTGAGTTCGGCGGCTAGCGCATCTGCTATCCATCTCTGTCCTCCTGGCTGTGTTGCTGTAGTCCGCCGCTAATACACCGATCCCACCTACAACTTTCTTCTTTGCAGTCTCCATTGTTCATTAAACAAATTACAAAAAATTCACCAACACAGATGTCCAGAATACTGTTGAATTTTGAGATGAAAACAGAGTTTTTTGTATAGGATTCAATGTGTCCGCATACTTCCCGTTTCAACGATTGACGTCACGCGCATACGTCATCATACATAGACATTTTCAACCGGAAGTTTAGCGGGAAATTTAAAATGTCACTTTATAAGTTAACCCGGCCGTACTGGCATGTGTTGCAATGTTAAGATTTCATCATTGATATATAAACTATCAGACTGCGTGGTCGGTAGTAGTGGGTTTCAGTAGGCCTTTAAATTGGACCAGATTAGTACATTGTTTAACTTTGTTGCTGAATACGTGCATACAAATGTTTAGGTTACATTTGGTCCAAGGGATATATTTCTCCTCAAACCCCGGCCGAGTCATACCAAGGACTATCAAAATGGGAACCATTACCTCCCTGCTTGGCACTCAGCATCAAGGCTTGGGATTGGGGGTTAAATCACCAAAAATTATTCCCGGGCGCGGCCACCGCTGCTGCTCACTGCTCACCTCACCTCCCAGGGGGTGATCAAGGGTTATGGGTCAAATGCAGAGAATAATTTCGCCACACCTAGTGTGTGTGTGTGACAATCATTGGTACTTTAACTTTTGTTGAGAAGAATTGTACATTTTCCTGGGATTAAAGGCCTCACCTTTTCTCCTCCAAACTAGAGATGCCCGATAATATAATGGTTGCCCCTCCCGAAAATCTCCCGGGGCAACCATTCTCCCGATTTCCACACGGACAACAATATTGGGGGCGTGCCTTAAAGGCACTGCCTTTAGCGTCCTCTACAACCTGTCGTCACGTCTGCTTTTCCTCCATACAAACAGCCCAGTCACATAATATATGCGGCTTTTACACTCACATAAGTGAATGCAAATCATACTTGGTCAACAGCCATACAGGTCACACTGAGGATGGCCGTATAAACAACTTTAACACTGTTACAAATATGCGACACACTGTGAACCCACACCAAACACATTTCGGGAGAACATCCGCACCGTAACACAACATAAACACAACAGAACAAATACCCAGAACCCCTTGCAGCACTAACTCTTCCGGGACGCTACAATATACCCCCCCTCCCCCGCTTTTTACACTTTTATACTGAAATAAATACACCTACAACTTATTAAATAAAAATATAGAAGAAAATACTGGCAGCGGTAAAGTTTAGATCCATGAAGGAAAGAAGTTAGTGAATGTTTGTAACTGAATAAATGTACATATGCATATAAAAAATATTTATTTTGTATGATTTATTTGTATTAATTAACGTTTATGACAACCATTTTCCAAAACACAATATAGAATGTGAGATACAACAGGATAATGCATACATTTATTATTTGTTTTCAAAATGGTTACAAAAAAGTGGGACCCCAAAAATGTATTGTGGGACCCCATTTTTATGACTTGATGGGGTCACTGGGACCCCATTTTGAAGATTCCTAGCACCAAGACTGGATGTATGATTTATGCAAATATGATGTAATGGATAGGAATGTTTGATGCCGGATGTTAATAAAAATTACATTTAAAAAAATAAAAAAGACATTTCCAGTTCATTTTATCTTCAATTATATTACCTCAAAATGTTTGTCTTTTACCCTTTCAAAGTCTACTCCGCCTATTTTTTATTTGTGTTTGACTTTCTCTTTATGTTAGTTTCACTGAGATTCAAAGATAGTGTTTTTGTCAAAACATCTCTTTAATTTGTTAATTTCTTCTGTTATTTGTATTAGCTTCTGTGTGTTCTCTCCTGAACAAAACACTGTCGTGTCGTCTGCAAATAATACTAACTTTAAGTGCTTTGTAACTTTACAAAGCCATTTATATAGAGATTGAATCATTTTGATCCCGATATTGATCCCTGGAGATATTTATATTTTTTTCAAGTAAAGTTTTCTTTGTAAAGTCTAGCATGTTTACTGACATAGAGATATTTATATTTTTCAAGTAAAGCTTTCTTTGTAAAATCGAGCATGTTTATATCTTTCATCTGTTATTTGAGACTGTACTCATGTTTGAAGAGTAGCTGAAAAATAGCTTCCCTTACTTGAAAGACCAGCAGCTGCCACTGGTATACAGCCTGTGTTACACTGTTAAATAATAATTATAAAAATAGAGCAAAACAATATAACAAAAATGTTAATACTAATAACACAAGACTTATTTTTAAATGTATGTCAATTATTTTTAGCATTAAAATATACATGCATAGTCAACAATTATGCAAATTTGTTGATGACGTCACATTGACCACGCCCCATAACCACACTCCAACCGCCACATGTAGATTTCAAGCTGGGGGAAACCCTGTACTTACAGTACAAACACTTTGCAGGGCTAAACAAAAACAAAAACAAAAACAAGACTAGCACATTCAACTTAAAGGGGCTGTTTGCAACATTTACAAAGGTGCCTAGAGGGCGCTAAGTTTTCAATGTATTTTAAGCGTTATATCCCGCCCTCTTCCGGCTTCTATGACGCAATGACGTAACTACGTACATACGTAACACATGCACGAGCATTAGCTCTGGGTGTTGTTAGCTAATAATAGCGATTTGGATAGTAGCATTAGCTATCATTGAATGTATATTCTATAGGGGTGTAACGGTACGTGTATTTGTATTGAACCGTTTCGGTACCTATCCAAGGTTCCGATTACTTCACATCAAATATTCCACTAAGAAAAATATTTTTGGTGGAAGATTTTGCAAATTTGGTAAATAAATAACCCAAAAATGTATATTTTGTTGTTTTCTTACTGTACCGAAAATGAACCGAACCGTGACCTCTAAACCGAGGTACGTACCGAACCGAAATTTTAATTTGTACCATTACACCCCTAATATTCTATCATAAATGAGTAATCTAACTTAGTAATTGTGAAAAATATAAACAGTTTCAACACATATATGTTCCGTTTAACCACTAATGGTAACATAAGCTAGCCAATGGTGTTGTTATGATTACTTTGAAAAATGTAGCTGACAGCAAGTTGCAAACAGCCCCTTTAATGGCAAAGACTACTTCCTGGTAGTGGTCTATACACTACTGCCATCTAACGTCTTAAAGGACTATTGAAATGAATTTTTTTTATTTAAACAGAGATAGCAGATCTATTCTATGTGTCATACTTGATCATTTCGCGATACTGCCATACTTTTGCTGAAAGGATTTAGTATAGAACACCGACGATAAAGATCGCAACTTTTGGTACCTGATAAAAAAAGGCTTGCCCCTACCGGAAGTAGCGTGACGTAGTCAATTGAACATTTCCGCAAAGTTCCCTATTGTTTACAATGATGGCCGCATGAAGTGAGAGAGATTCGGACCGAGAAAGCAACGATTTCCCCATTAATTTGAGTGAGGATAAAGAAAGATTTGTGGATGAGGAAAGTGCAAGTGAAGGACTAGTGGGGAGTGGAAGCGATTCAGATAGGGAAGATGCTGTGAGAGCTGGGGGTGACCTGATATTCAGCTGGAAATGACTAAAACAGTAAATAAACACAAGACATATATATACTCTATTAGCCACAACACAACCAGGCTTATATTTAATATGCCACAAATTAATCCCACATAAAAACACCTAGGTGTTTGTTATGCTAGCTCCTAGCTACTAGCTACTAGCTCGAGCTATAACTAGCTCGAGCGGGTAATATGGACGGGATCCCGTATATATAACCAGCCAATACAATTCAAACACCTGCACAACACACACACTCACTCAGCCCAAAGAACCGTTCACCTAACCCAAGGTTCATAAAGCTTATATATTTATAGAACCTTTATTTAACCAGATAAGAAAACCCATTGAGATCAAGATCTCTTTCACAAGGGTGACCTGGCCAAGAGGTCAACAGCACATGTCACAGAGCAGTTTCAAAATAAATACATTAAGACATACATTTTAAAATACATAAGAGAACTGTAAAACAACAGAGATTTACATCTTTAAAAACACAGGCACTGTGCAAACGTCTCTCGCTGTTTGTCCCTCAGGACAGAACGGAAGGCTCCAAATGGAAGTAGTTCTGTAAGTTTCAGTTTCGTCTGCAATTCATTCCATGCCATAGGGGCAGCAATGCCAAAAGCTCTTTTGCCAAATTCAGTCCGTACATGAGGAACAGTTAAAACATACAAATTGTTAGAACGTAATGCGTAAGAGCTGCTTTTTCTTTGTAACAGAGTACACAAGTATGGAGGTATTAAACCTAAAAGAGCCTTATAAATGATAGTCAGCCAATGTGTGTATCTGCGTGCACTCAATGAAGATAAGTCTGACTTCATATACAGTTGACAATGGTGGGTGAGACTACGACAGCCAGTAACAAATCTTAGTGCTGAATGAAAAACAGTGTCCAAGGACTGCAGGCATTTAGATGAAGCACTAAAATAAAGCACGTCTCCATAATCAATTACAGGCAAGATAGTTGCTGTCACCAATTTCTTTCTGACTTTAAGAGAGAAGCAGTTTTTATTTCTAAAAAAGAAACCAAGCTTTACCCTAAGCTCAGAGACCAAGTTGTTAATATGGGCTTTAAATGAAAGCTCCTGATCAAGAGTAAAACCCAAGTACTTGTAATATAAGACCTGCTCTATAGGGTTTCCATTTGATGTTACAATATTTGGAATATTTTCCAGTAGCACCCTTGAATGAGAGAAAACCATTACCTTGCTTTTATCTGTATTTAAAACCAATTTAACCAAAGTTGCGTACATGACACGCACGTACGGGCAAGCAATCAAATGTTTGGAAGCGCGCGGGTGGGACCTGATATTCAGCTGGGAATGACTACAACAGTAAATAAACACAAGACATATATATACTCTATTAGCCACAACACAACCAGGCTTATATTTAATATGCCACAAATTAATCCCGCATAACAAACACCTAGGTGTTTGTTATGCTAGCTCCTAGCTCGAGCTAGTTATAGCAAGCGATCAAATGTTTGGAAGCGTACTCACGGTATCGCATCTGCGTCTGTTAACGAAGTCAAAGTCCTCCTGGTAAGAGTCTCTGTTGTCCGAGTTCTTCGTTCTTGACTGCATCTTTCGGGAATGTAAACAATGAAACACCGACTGTGTTGTGTTGCTGACTTCCCTCGCAAAATATCCGCTTCGCACCGACAACTTTCTTCTTTGCTTGCTCAGCTTCTTTCTCCATAATGCAATGAACAAATTGCAAATTGCAACAGATTCACCAACACAGATGTCCAGAATACTGTGGAATAATGAGATGAAAACAGCTATTTCGTATTGGCTTCAATGGGGAAGCCATACCTGTGTTCTACTGGCTACGTCCCGCGCATACGTCATCCTCAAAGGCGTTTTGAACCGGAAGTTCCCCTGGAAATTTAAAATTGCACTTTATAAGTTAACCCGGCCGTATTGGCATGTGTTGCAATGTTAAGATTTCATCATTGATATATAAACTATCAGACTGCGTGGTCGGTAGTAGTGGCTTTCAGTAGGCCTTTAAAAAATGCATGCAGTCTATTGTATAATATAGTACTGTGCAGTACTTGCAAATGAAACACAGAAGTGCAGAAAAACCAGATAACAACTGGACAGCACAGCTAAAGAAATTAAAAAATGTTTCCGAACAATTAGCATTCATCAACACACACTAAAAGTACCGAACATTAGAATCGATTCCCAGGTACAGCAACATTTGTACAGTATCAATTAACATGTGAAATGTGCCCATCCCCAGTAATGACAGTTGATTTCAAATACAATTAGGTATATAATGTATATATATAACGTGTTTAATTTTTATGCAAATGTTATTGTTTAAAAACAGATCAATATGAGACCGTCGCTTGGCAAAATAAATGCTGTCAACTTTGCTCGGAGCCAAAACCAAAGATGTTTTTCTCTTGACATCACACAGGACAAATACGCTCCGGTGAACAAATATGTTGGAAGAGTCAAGCTTCCACAGGAAACAAAGGTTGACATTTGCTTTGCAAACATTGCACGCTTTAACTGTTTGCTGCAACCGTTTTCCCTAAAAGACCTCCTGTCAATTTGTGAACAACAATGTGTGCATCTGTATATTCAAATATGAGGCAAAAATAGACATATCTATAAATAAGAAGCAACACTGTTTCAAAATACCTCCAAATGTTTAGATGGTCCTCTGTAATGAAAATGATTTGTACTCTTGTAGAACCATGCACAGCTCACCCAAATGTTTGTTACGGGTAGCAAAATATGGTACAAAACCCAAAACCAGTAAAGTTGGCACGTCGTGTAAATGGTAAAAAAAAAAACAGAATACAATGATTTGCAAATCCTTTTCAACTTATATTCAATTGAATAGACAAATTTTAGCTCATTTGGAATTTGATGCCTGCAACATGTTTCAAAAAAGCTGGCACAAGTGGCAAAAAAGACTGACAAAGTTGAGGAATGCTCATCAAACACTTATTTGGAACATCCCACAGGTGAACTGGCTAATTGGGAACAGGTGGGTGTCATGATTGGGTATAAAAGCAGCTTCCATGAAATGCTCAGTCATTCACAAACAAGGATGGGGCGAGGGTCACCACTTTGTCAACAAATCCCTGAGCAATTTGTTTAAGAACAACATTTCTCAACCAGCTATTGCAAGGAATTTGGGAATTTCACCATCTACGGTTCGTAATATCGTCAAAAGGTTCAGAGAATCTGGAGAAATCACTGCATGTAAGCCGAAAACCAACATTGAATGCCCGTAACCTTCGATCCCTCAGGCGGTACTGCATCAAAAAGCGACATCGGTGTGTAAAGGATATCATCACATTGGCTCAGGAACACTTAAAAAAAACATTGTCAGTAACTACAGTCGGTCGCTACATCTGTAAGTGCAAGTTAAAACTCTACTATGCAAAGCCAAAGCCTTTTATCAACAACACCCAGAAACGCTTCGCTGGGCCCGAGCTCATCTAAGATGACCTGATGCAAAGTGGAAAAGTGTCATGTGGTCTGACGAGTCCACATTTCAATTTTTTTTTGGAAACTGGACGTCGTGTCCTCCGGACCAAAGATGAAAAGAACCATCCGGACTGTTATAGGCGCAAAATTGAAAAGCCAGCATCTGTGATGGTATGGGGGTGTATTAGTGCCAAAGGCATGGGTAACTTACACATCTGTGAAGGCACCATTAATGCTGAAAAGTACATACAGGTTTTGGAGCAACACATGTTGCCATCCAAGCAATGTATTTTTCATGGACGCCCCTGCTTATTTCAGCAAGACAATGCCAAGCCACATTCTATACGTTTTACAACAGTGTGGCTTCGTAGTAAAAGAGTGTGGGTACTAGACTGGCCTGCCTGTAGTCCAGACCTGTCTCCCATTGAAAATGTGTGGCGTTCGGCATTATGAAGCGTCAAATACCACTGCGGAGACCCCGGACTGTTGAACAACTTAAGTTGTACATCAAGCAAGAATGGGAAATAATTCCACCTGAAAAGCTTCAAAAATGTGTCTCCTCAGTTCCCAAACGTTTAATGAGTGTTGTTAAAAGGAAAGGCCACGTAACACAGTGGTGAAAATGCCCCTATGACAACCCTTTTGGCAATGTGTTGCTGCCATTAAATTTTAAGTTAATGATTTGCAAAAAATAATAATACGTTTCTCAGTTCTAACATTAGATATCTTGTCTTTGCAGTCTATTCAATTAAAAACATAGATTGGAAAGGATTTGCAAATCATTGTATTCTGTTTTTATTTACGAATTACACAACGTGCCAACTTCACTGGTTTTGTAGACACACAAAGCACTCAGGTCTTCGTCCAGATTGCAGTCGTATAAAAATTCACATTTGCAAAAAAATGGTATTCTTCTGAGATTATTAGTTACACGTAAGTACATATAGCATTCACACATCCATAACATTTCACCAAATGCATGTCTGCTAGTGTAAATACCACTTTTGGTGCATTATTTACTGCTTTACACTTGCAACCTCATCAACATCACACAAGTGCGTAGACTCCAGTTATATATACTATAGCGCTGTACTTTAAAGAAGCAATTTACTCACAGAGGACATACATTTGAATATAAACCCCTATAGATAAAAGTAATATGTTCACTTTTCACATTGTAAACATGTCACTTGATTCAATTATCTTCAATTAGTTATTCATCGCATATACTACTTGGCGACGATGTTGTCTGTTAGCTCCAACCTGTGTAATAGTGTGTGTGTGTGTGCAGGACATTACATTCTAGATCACTTTAATATATGACACACTCAACTGCCTTGCCTACAAGACAAGGTTGAGGGCTAACAAAACCCGAAACGGCCATGAAATGGCATGGCTGACTCAATTGGCGTGCCTTTAAGACAGAGTTGGGGGCTAACAAAACCCGAAACGGCCATGAAATGTCATGGCTGAGTCAATTGGCGTGCCTTTATGACAGAGTTGAGGGCTAACAAAACCCAGAAAGGCCATGAAATGACATGGCTGACTCAATTGGCGTGCCTTTACGACGGAGGTTGAGGGATAAAGAAAAAAAACGCCATGAAATAGCATGGCTGACTCAATTGGCGTGCCTTGAAGACAGAGTTGAGGGCTAACGAAGCTAAAAAAATGCCGCGAAACGGCAGCTTCAAACACTGTTCAAAGTTCTGTCAGTTTACGGAGCAAACGTACAACAGAATTACATTTTCCCCAACGCGTTTGTAAAGTATTAAATGGATTTAAGAGATTATATTTGGAATTACTGACCTGTAGATACAGATAGGGTGGCAGCGGCATGTCAATTCTTGTGATGGTCTGAAATGTGGGCGGAAGTTCCCCTTTAATTACAATCCTGGCACAACAGCGCCTGTGAAAAAAAGGTTCCCACCTGAATGCTCTGTCACGCCAAATTTCTTCCCCCTACAAAAACCTCCCTCCCCCCATTTACTTCCGTGGTCATGTTTCCCCTTACGTCATTGACAGCGATCGATAGCACTTCGGCTTTGACTGCCCGTCACTGGAAGGATACTTCATCTTTGACAGCTGCTGGAATCTGAAGAAATCGATTATTGTTTTTGTTTTTGTACAGGCGCGAAACAGGACAGTCGCGTGCCGGTTAAGGACCCCCGGCAACTTTGTGATTTTATTGGACGCAGCCACGGAAGTAAATGGGGGGGGGGGGGGCGGGGGGGGTGTAGGGGTAAGAAATTTGGCGTGACATCCTCAAACTATTTAATATAAGCGTTCTTTTTTGTCACGGTGTATCTGAATATTACATTGCAGTGACTCATAAACAACTTAGAAAATAAAACTTGTATTAAATACATTATTGACTGACATTGTGTTGCTGTTCTGAACGATGGCGTTTGTTCTGTATGTGAAGTTGTGGCAATAAAGTTTTGAAGAAAAAAAAAAAAGCTTTTTGAAAAATGTATTTCCATTCAAAATAAGTTAGAAAATCACATATAAACCAATGGTATACTGGTGAAATTCTTGAAATATTTATTATATGATGATGATTTAAATGTATTATTTTTGCAGATTATACAAATGTATATTGTTCAGAAGAAGACTTGAAGGAAGTGATGAGAATAATAGAGGTTGAGTTGATTCAGCTAAAAAAATGGTTTGATATTAATAAGTTATCATTAAATGATAAGAAAACTAAATGTACGGTGTCTAGTGGTGCAAGGACAAATTGTGAAGCAAAATTAAAATTAAATCTAGTGGAAATTGATAGAGTATATGAAACTAAATTCTTGGGAATAATAATTGATCATAAATTATGTTGGAAACCGCATATTGAATATATAAAGGGAAAAATATCAAAATCCATTGCTATTCTTTATAAAGTAAGACACATGCTGGATAAGAAATGTCTGCATATGTTATATTGTTATTTTATTTTCCATATTTAACATATTGTGTTGAAGTTTGGGGAAATGTTTATAAAACAAAAATAGACCCAAAAATTAAACTTCAAAAAAGGGTCATTAGAATAATACACAAAGCGTGCTACTATGAACATACCAATCCATTATTTATAAGTACCAATGTGTTAACATTTTCAGATATTGTGTTTTTAAAAACAATGGAAATTATGTTTGGAGTAAAGAACAACAGCCTTCCAGCTTGTATTCTTAGGTAATTTCAATTAAGAGGAGAAAACTATAAATTACGGGAGATATTGATTTTTGAAATAGGTAAAGTAAGAAGGAATATAAATTACAAATGTATTTCAGTTTTAGGAGTTAAATGGTGGAACAAGCTCAGTGATGAGTTGATTACATGTAGTTCTTTGTTAAGGTTTAAGAAAACCTTGAAAGGTGAAATAATTGAAAATTATAAAATATAGTAACAATTACTTTCATCCAATTGATTTTTTTTTTTTAACGTTGATGTTGCAGGCAATCTTATTTTCAGTGTAGCTGAGATAGGCTCCAGCGCCCCCGCGACCCCGAAGGGAATAAGTGGTAGAAGATGGATGGATGGATGGATGGTATAGGATAGGCAAATATAAGCTTTGGCTTCAGCCTATTCCTTTTTCGGTCATTCTTTTTATTTTATTTTATTTTTGTGTGTAAGTGTGTATGATTGTTAAATATGTATAATCTGTACTGTTAAACTGGTCACACAAAATGGTTAATGGTTGATGGTTGATTATATGACCGAAATAAACTTATTTAATTAATTAATTCATTCATTCATTAATTTTTATATATGTCTCATTTCTGAATTCTACGACGCTAGCGCTCCTAATGTAGAATTCAGAAATGAGACATATTTAAAAATCATCATATAATATTTCAAGCATTTCACCAGTATACCATTGGTCTATATGTGATTTTGTAATTATTTTTTTTTTTTTAATGAAGATACATTTTTCAAAAAGCATATTTTTTTTCTTCAAAACTCGTTGTTTTAAATGTTTGTCAACATTATTATGCTCCAGGCAAAATATTTTCTACTTAAATGTCGATTTATGAAAGTAAGGCCTACATTTCCTAATTGGCTTAATGGTTTACAATTATCAATCAAATCTTGGAGAATGAATAAGACTACAAAAGCCCTTAAATTGATATCTTTGTTAAAAACATTTAAAGTGATTTAGGTAGCCCTTTTTGTCTTTTAAAAAAAAAATTATAATTTCTATTAGACTTAGACTTAGACAAACTTCAATGATCCACACGGGAAATTGTTCCACGCAGTAGCTCAGTTACAAAGGATGGAAAGTGTAAGGATGGAAAGGACAATGCAGGTATAAAGTAGACTAAAAATGTACCGTAGTAGCAATATAAAATATAACATTTATAATGAGATAGGCTCCGGCACCCACCGCGACCCCGTAAGGGACAAGCGGTAAAAAAAATGGATGGATGGATGCAAAATGTACATATTATATATACAGTATATGATGTATACTGATATATTAATTATATTATATATTTATATAATATATACAATATAGAACAATGACCATGTACAATATTACATATGGACAACCATAAGTGTTTACATTTTGCTTTATATTTATCATTTTACTTATTTTTTTGTCTGGTTTTGTATTTGTTTTGTATCATCCCATCCATCCATCCATTTTCTACCGCTTATTCCCTTTTGGGGTCGCGGGGGGCGCTGGAGCCTATCTCAGCTACAATCGGGCGGAAGGCGGGGTACACCCTGGTATATTACTTTTTTTTTGTTCGGTTTGCACTTTTGTGTGTTTTTTGTTTGTTTTCATTATATTTGGATGTATTTGTTGGTTTGTATGATATCCATGAAGTAAGACTACATATTATGTTGAAGGGGGCAGGAAAATATACGATTTTTCTTCATCCTGCTCCTTCTCAGGCATTGGTGTGTAAATGTATAATTGTATAATTGAGGTATAATTGTCTATCGATCAAAGATGCACATCAATGAAGGAGATAAATAAACAATGAAATGAACATATTACAGTACATGTAAAAGCTGCAGCATAAAATAGAGAGAAGATCCAGCAGAAAATATACATAACAAATTATTATTTATTAACATTAATCGTCTTATCCCCATCCCTTACCCCGCATACTGCTGCCATACTAGTCCATAGCCTGGTCACCTCTCGTCTGGACTACTGCAACTCTCTCCCGTTTGGTCTCCCTCACAAGTCACTTCACAAACTTCAACTTCTCCAGAACTCTGCAGCCCGGATAATCACCAGAACCCCTTCAATCCAGCACATCACCCCTGTTCTGCAGCAACTCCACTGGCTACCCATCAAACATCGTATCCACTTTAAAATAATTCTCCTCACTTTCAAAGCCATCCATAACCTCTCTCCATCTTATCTCTCTGACCTGATCCGTGTCGCCACGCCCTCACGTTCCCTAAGATCCTCTTCATCCATCCATCCCACTGTCCCTTTATTTAAACTGTCCACCATGGGTGCCCGAGCTTTCAGCCGCTCTGCCCCACATCTTTGCCGCCAGACCTTCGTAACTTAGACTCAATATCCCTCTTCAAATCAAGACTCAAAACACACCTATTCCTGACTGCTTATTCATTGTACCGTATTTTTCGGACTATAAGTCGCAGTTTTTTTCATAGTTTGGCCGGGCTCCAGTGCGACTTATATATGTTTTTTTCCTTTTTTACTATGCATTTTCGGCAGGTGCGACTTATTCTCCGGTGCGACTTATACTCTGAAAAATACGGTAATCATCTTTTCTTCTCTATCTTTGCTGTTGTTATTATTGTTGTTTTTATCCAATTTGATTTTATTGTTTTGATTTTGTACGGTGTCCTTGAGTGCCCATAAAGGCGCCTTATAAATAAAATGTATTATTATTATTATTATTATTATTATTTATTAATATTTAATACTCTAAATGTATTTTCTTTTGTTTTATTTCCTTGTTGTTGAAAGTGCATTGACTGTTGAGTGAATTATAAATGTATGTTTGTTGTTAATAAATAAATAAATGAATAAATAAATAAATAAGTAAATAAATAAATAAATAAAGTTAGCGCGTTGCTTTTGAAGCTTACCGAGCTGCGTTGACGGAGCCTCGGACAACACGCACTCTATCCGTAGACCTGAGAGTATAACTAGTATAGTATAACTAGTGCTCGGTCGTAGTTATGAAAAAGCAATTTTACGAAGCCTATATCTGTTTGTCATCGTACTTTTTTGTTTCTCATTAAAAAAAAAAAATCGAATTTAATTCACTGTCTTTATGATATTCACCCCTTGTTGTTGAAAGTGCCTTGCCTGTTGAGTGAATTATAAATGTATGTTTGTTGTTAATAAATAAATAAATAAATAAATAAATAAATAAAGTTAGCGCGTTGCTTTTGAAGAATACCGAGCTGCGTTGACGGAGCCTCGGACAACACGCACTCTATCCGTAGACCTGAGAGTATAACTAGTATAGTATAACTAGTGATTGTCCGTAGTTATGAAAAAGCAATTTTACAAAGCCTATATCTGTTTGTCATCGTACTTTTTTGTTTCTCATTAAAAAAATCGAATTTAATTCACTATGTCTTTATGATATTCACCCGTTGTTGTTGAAAGTGCCTTGACTGTTGAGTGAATTGTAAATGTATGTTTGTTGTTAATAAATAAATAAATAAATAAAGTTAGCGCGTTGCTTTTGAAGAATACCGAGCTGCGTTGACGGAGCCTCGGACAACACGCACTCTATCCGTAGACCCGAGAGTATAACTAGTATAGTATAACTAGTGCTCGGTCGTAGTTATGAAAAAGCAATTTTACGAAGCCTATATCTGTTTGTCATCGTACTTTTTTGTTTCTCATTAAAAAAAAAAAATCGAATTTAATTCACTGTCTTTATGATATTCACCCCTTGTTGTTGAAAGTGCCTTGACTGTTGAGTGAATTATAAATGTATGTTTGTTGTTAATAAATAAATAAATAAATAAAGTTAGCGCGTTGCTTTTGAAGAATACCGAGCTGCGTTGACGGAGCCTCGGACAACACGCACTCTATCCGTAGACCTGAGAGTATAACTAGTATAGTATAACTAGTGATTGTCCGTAGTTATGAAAAAGCAATTTTACGAAGCCTATATCTGTTTGTCATCGTACTTTTTTGTTCCTCATTAAAAAAAAAAATCGAATTTAATTAACTATGTCTTTATGATATTCACCCCTTGTTGTTGAAAGTGCCTTGACTGTTGAGTGAATTGTAAATGTATGTTGGTTGTTAATAAATAAATAAATAAATAAATAAAGTTAGCGCGTTGCTTTTGAAGAATACCGAGCTGCGTTGACGGAGGCTCGGACAACACGCACTCTATCCGTATCCGTAGACCTGAGAGTATAACTAGTATAGTATAACTAGTGATTGTTCGTAGTTAGGAAAAAGTAATTTTACGAAGCCTATATCTGTTTGTCATCGTACTTTTTTGTTTCTCATTAAAAAAAAAATCGAATTTAATTCACTGTCTTGATGATATTCACCTCTTGTTGTTGAAAGTGCCTTGACTGTTGAGTGAATTATAAATGTATGTTTGTTGTTAATAAATAAATAAATAAATAAAGTTAGCGCGTTGCTTTTGAAGAATACCGAGCTGCGTTGACGGAGCCTCGGACAACACGCACTCTATCCGTAGACCCGAGAGTATAACTAGTATAGTATAACTAGTGATTGTTCGTAGTTATGAAAAACTACGAATGACAAACAGATATATATCTGTTTGTCATCGTACTTTTTTGTTTCTCATTAAAAAAAATAATCGAATTTAATTCACTATGTCTTTATGATATTCACCCCTTGTTGTTGAAAGTGCCTTGACTGTTGAGTGAATTATAAATGTATGTTTGTTGTTAATAAATAAATAAATAAATAAATAAATAAAGTTAGCACGTTGCTTTTGAAGAATACCGAGCTGCGTTGACGGAGCCTCGGACAATACGCACTCTATCCGTAGACCTGAGAGTATAACTAGTATAGTATAACTAGTGATTGTCCGTAGTTATGAAAAAGCAATTTTACGAAGCCTATATCTGTTTGTCATCGTACTTTTTTGTTGCTCATTAAAAAAAAAAAAAAATCGAATTTAATTCACTATGTCTTTATGATATTCACCCCTTGTTGTTGAAAGTGCCTTGACTGTTGAGTGAATTATAAATGTATGTTTGTTGTTAATAAATAAATAAATAAATAAAGTTAGCGCGTTGCTTTTGAAGAATACCGAGCTGCGTTGACGGAGCCTCGGACAACACGCACTCTATCCGTAGACCTGAGAGTATAACTAGTATAGTATAACTAGTGATTGTTCGTAGTTATGAAAAAGCAATTTTACGAAGCCTATATCTGTTTGTCATCGTACTTTTTTGTTTCTCATTAAAAAAAAAATCGAATTTAATTCACTATGTCTTTATGATATTCACCCGTTGTTGTTGAAAGTGCCTTGACTGTTGAGTGAATTGTAAATGTATGTTGGTTGTTAATAAATAAATAAATAAATAAATAAAGTTAGCGCGTTGCTTTTGAAGTATACCGAGCTGCGTTGACGGAGCCTCGGACAACACGCACTCTATCCGTAGACCTGAGAGTATAACTAGTATAGTATAACTAGTGATTGTTCGTAGTTATGAAAAAGCAATTTTACGAAGCCTATATCTGTTTGTCATCGTACTTTTTTGTTTCTCATTAAAAATGTTTTTAATTTAATACACTATGTCTTTATGATATTCACCCCTTGTTGTTGAAAGTGCCTTGACTGTTGAGTGAATTATAAATGTATGTTTGTTGTTAATAAATAAATAAATATATAAAGTTAGCGCGTTGCTTTTGAAGAATACCGAGCTGCGTTGTCGGAGCCTCGGACAACACGCACTCTATCCGTAGACCCGAGAGTATAACTAGTATAGTATAACTAGTGATTGTTCGTAGTTATGAAAAAGCAATTTTACAAAGCCTATATCTGTTTGTCATCGTACTTTTTTGTTTCTCATTAAAAAAAAAAATCGAATTTAATTCACTATGTCTTTATGATATTCACCCCTTGTTGTTGAAAGTGCCTTGACTGTTGAGTGAATTATAAATGTATGTTTGTTGTTAATAAATAAATAAATAAATAAAGTTAGCGCGTTGCTTTTGAAGAATACCGAGCTGCGTTGACGGAGCCTCGGACAACACGCACTCTATCCGTAGACCTGAGAGTATAACTAGTATAGTATAACTAGTGATTGTCCGTAGTTATGAAAAAGCAATTTTACGAAGCCTATATCTGTTTGTCATCGTACTTTTTTGTTCCTCATTAAAAAAAAAAATCGAATTTAATTCACTATGTCTTTATGATATTCAACCCTTGTTGTTGAAAGTGCCTTGACTGTTGAGTGTATTATAAATGTATGTTTGTTGTTAATAAATAAATAAATAAAGTTAGCGCGTTGCTTTTGAAGAATACCGAGCTGCGTTGACGGAGCCTCGGACAACACGCACTCTATCCGTAGACCTGAGAGTATAATTAGTGTAGTATAACTAGTGATTGTTCGTAGTTATGAAAAAGCAATTTTACGAAGCCTATATCTGTTTGTCATCGTACTTTTTTGTTTCTCATTAAAAAATAAAAAAAATCGAATTTAATTCACTGCCTTTATGATATTCAACCCTTGTTGTTGAAAGTGCCTTGACTGTTGAGTGTATTATAAATGTATGTTTGTTGTTAATAAATAAATAAATAAATAAAGTTAGCGCGTTGCTTTTGAAGTATACCGAGCTGCGTTGACGGAGCCTCGGACAACACGCACTCTATCCGTAGACCTGAGAGTATAACTAGTATAGTATAACTAGTGCTCGGTCGTAGTTATGAAAAAGCAATTTTACGAAGCCTATATCTGTTTGTCATCGTACTTTTTTGTTTCTCATTAAAAAAAAAAAATCGAATTTAATTCACTATGTCTTTATGATATTCACCCCTTGTTGTTGAAAGTGCCTTGACTGTTGAGTGAATTATAAATGTATGTTTGTTGTTAATAAAAAATAAATAAATAAATAAATAAAGTTAGCGCGTTGCTTTTGAAGAATACCGAGCTGCGTTGACGGAGCCTCGGACAACACGCACTCTATCCGTAGACCTGAGAGTATAACTAGTATAGTATAACTAGTGATTGTTCGTAGTTATGAAAAAGCAACTTTACTAAGCCTATATCTGTTTGTCATCGTACTTTTTTGTTTCTCATTTTAAAAAATCGAATTTAATTCACTATGTCTTTATGATATTCACCCCTTGTTGTTGAAAGTGCCTTGACTGTTGAGTGAATTATAAATGTATGTTTGTTGTTAATAAATAAATAAATAAATAAATAAATAAATAAATAAATAAATAAATAAAGTTAGCGCGTTGCTTTTGAAGAATACCGAGCTGCGTTGACGGAGCCTCGGACAACACGCACTCTATCCGTAGACCTGAGAGTATAATTAGTATAGTATAACTAGTGATTGTTCGTAGTTATGAAAAAGCAATTTTACGAAGCCTATATCTGTTTGTCATTGTACTTTTTTGTTTCTCATTTAAAAAAATCGAATTTAATTCACTATGTCTTTATGATATTCACCCGTTGTTGTTGAAAGTGCCTTGACTGTTGAGTGAATTGTAAATGTATGTTGGTTGTTAATAAATAAATAAATAAATAAAGTTAGCGCGTTGCTTTTGAAGAATACCGAGCTGCGTTGACGGAGCCTCGGACAACACGCACTCTATCCGTAGACCTGAGAGTATAACTAGTATAGTATAACTAGTGCTCGGTCGTAGTTATGAAAAAGCAATTTTACGAAGCCTATATCTGTTTGTCATCGTACTTTTTTGTTTCTCATTAAAAAAAAAATCGAATTTAATTCACTATGTCTTTATGATATTCACCCCCTCTTAAAAATGGTGACTGTCTCTTTAAGAGTGACGCAGCGTGGCCAGTCAATGTAGGACGGTGTGTGACTGTCTGTCCTCCGGCTGCCATCCCCATCATGGCCTCCACGCCGACACCACCACAGCCGAGGATGAAGCCACCAGCTAGCGGCGTGGAGACGGACACGAAGCCGAAGTCGAAGCAGAGGCACCGGTAGAGGCGAGCCGCGCCGGCGGAGAGCCGCCTCGCAGCCCACATGCCAGCCCCGTCTCCCCCATGCCTGCATTTCAAGCCAAGTCCGGCACTCAATAAAGCGAGGGTGCGAACCCGGGCGGCGGCGCCAGAAACATGTCAACAAACCGAGATTATTCGGTCAATCTGTCGGTGCAGCAAGTGCTGAGCCTTTGGGTGCAAGGGACGGCGCTGCAGCATTTCACAGGTAAGTCACGTGTGTCCTTATTCGGCCGCTAGTACGCTGGAGTGGCATTGATAGTGGAACACAGCACCATGCAGGACCTCCATAGGGGAATGAATGACTCCAGCCAGTCAGCGGGCTACATACAAATGTCATTCCAAACGGCTCATGTATTGTTCAGTGACGTGGGGGGCAACCTTTCGGCAAGTAAATAATGTCTACCCCCTTTCTCTTGCTCTTTATTCAGCCGATAATTAACAGGGAGGTGTAATGTAATGTAGCTAATGGCTGCCTTTAAAATCAATACTTTTCCCAATGCAATTCTGAACGGTGAGTCTTGGGTATAGGCTAGATCCGTTTTTTTTCCAACCTTTTTTTGAGCCGAGGTAAAAAAATTTCAATGAAAATATCCGGAGGCACACTTGAGCAGAAATCATTAAAAAAATGAAACTCAGTTGACAGTAAAAAGTCGTTGTCGCAATTGTTGGATATGACTTTAAACCAGGCCTGGGCAATTATTTTGACTCGGGGGCCACATTTAGATTTGATTTTTATTAAGGATCCCCATTAGCTGGTTGCCTCAACAACCCACTAGTCTTCCTGGGTCCACAATTCAATACAATTACAAGTAAAAGCATATAATTATAACTACACAATACAGAAAAAAATAAAAGCATCAATAAGAAAACAAGCAAACAATTTACAGTCACAGAATAATAATTACCATATAAATATCACTACACAATATAAAAACAAACAAATCATCAACGAGCAAACTAATTTAAAGACTCAGATAAAATATTACTCTCTTTTTAAAAACCTGTTTACTTTCAATGTCGGTGAGAATTTGAGGTAGGTTATTCCAGAGCGTTAAAGATCTATAAATATAAGATTTCCGCAAAGCATTCTTCTTGGGACAAGGGAGTACAAAATGCCCCTCACTGGACGCCCTGGTATTGTTATTAGAGAAAAAAATGTGTCTGGGGGCCGGTATATCTATTTTTAGGAACACTAATACAAAACCTCACAATAATGTCTGATTGAATGCTAAAAACGTTATGACAGACCGCCTTAAAAAACGTAATGGAATTTTATGAACGATAAAACACTGAATATTGACAAAATATGAATGTCACACCCCCTCTCAATCGACATATTTTACAATCAAGTAATACGCAACAAAAATGCAACAAGCAGTGAAATATGAACGCGAAGGGTACAAAATAAACCCACCTACAATCTGATACATCTGATACATCACTAAGCTTTAGAACTTTGTTGTGAAAATCTTCTTCCGCGTCTGTGGAAATGCTTCCCACCCACACTGCTTGGTGCCTCGTCTGAGCTGCTGTGACGTAGATGACCATAGTAACTAATTAGATGACCATAGTAACTAATTAGATTACCATAATAACTAATTAGATTACCATAGTAACTGGTATATCATCCAAAAGCGCAGATTCCAACCATTTAAATACTTTGTATAGTTCAAGACTTACAGTCATTAGAAAACATTGCTGCACATCATAATGGCAGCTACAGTTTCCATCTTAAAGATCTAAAAAAAAATATTTGGGAATGTCCGGCGGGCCAGATTGAAAAGCTTAACGGGCCGCGTGTGGCCCCCGGGCCTTAATTTGCCCAGGTCTGCTTTAAACCATAACCAAGCATGCATCAATATAGCTCTTGTCTCAAAGTAGGTGTACTGTCACCACCTGTCACATCACACCGTGACTTATTTTGAGTTTTTTGCTGTTTTCCTGTGTGTAGTGTTTTAGTTCTTGTCTTGCGCTGTTATTTTGGTGGCCCTTCCTGTTTTCCTTGTAGCAGTTTCATGTCTTCCTTTTAGTGCTATTCCCCTCACCTGCTTTGTGTGAGCAAGCAAGACTGTTTAAGTTGTTGCTATCCTTCTTTGTGTGGACATTGTGGATTGTCATGTCATGTACGGATGTACTTTGTGGACGCCGTAAGTTTTTGCTGTCGTCCAGCATTCTGCTTCTGTTTACTTTGTAGCCAGTTAAGTTTTACTTTCGTTTTGCATAGCCATTGCCTTTCCCTTTCCCTTTCCCTTTGCTTCATTTTTGATCTAACCATTACATAACTTTTTACCTGCACGCTGCCTCCCGCTGTGGTCTGCATATTGGGATCACAACGAACCATCTTCGTCTCACCTGAAACATTCCGACTTTTACAAAGCGATGAACTACCTGCTGCCACCTACTGCTGAGTTCTACACAGCACAGACATTAAAGCAACGGCACATTATTTGCAGATTATAATTATTGATTTGCAAAAAATTATTTTTTGGACCAACGAGGTGAAGTTGCATAATTTCCCACGGCACACCAAACAATATCTCACAGCACGGTAGTGTGCCGCGGCACAGTTTGGAAAATTTGGAAACTGTGGAAGTTGTGTCCTCCGGACCAAAGATGAAAAGAACCATCCGGACTGTTATAGGCTCAAAGTTGAAAAGCCAGCATCTGTGATGGTATGGGGGTGTATTAGTGCCCAAGACATGGGTAACTTACACATCTGTGAAGGCACCATTAATGCTGAAAGGTACATACAGGTTTTGGAGCAACATATGTTGCCATCCAAGCAACGTTATGGACGCCCCTGCTTATTTCAGCAAAACAATGCAACAGCGTGGGTCCGTAGTAAAAGAGTGCAGGTACTAGACTGGCCTGCCTGTAGTCCAGACTTGTCTCTCATTGAAAATGTGTGGCGCATTATAAAGCCTAAAATACCACAACGGAGACCCCGGACTGTTGAACAACTTAAGCTGTACATCAAGCAAGAATGGGAAATAATTCCATCTGAAAAGCTTAAAAAATTGGTTCCCAAACGTTCACGGAGTGTTGTTAAAAGGAAAGGCCATGTAACACGGTGGTAAATTATACACCTCAGCAGCTGCTCCCAAATAGTTTTCCAGTTTTCATTAAGTTTAAAGCAATAACCATGCAAACATGCTTTAGCAAGTATGCACAATTTCCATTTCAAAACAAGGAGTAGGCAGAAACAGATTTTATCTCATTCTACGCTGCCTCTTCTTTGTGTATTAAGAATTTCTGATAATGTTTTCTCTTCTTTTTTAAAATGTGTATGTAAATAGTGTGCGCCTCGCCACGCCATTGGAAAAGACAAGAAGGTGCATGGGGTTTAAAGCTCATGCATTCATATGTAGGGGTTAAAGTTGGGGAAATAGAATTTGGGCGGTGAAAAAAAACAAAAACGCCTGAATGTGCAACGTTGCCTTCTTTGGAGAAGCTGCGTGCTTCCTGTGTTGAGAAATGTGTGGCGGGTGAGAAAAGAGGTAGCTGATGATGCTGAGTCAGCGGCATGCAAAGCAGCGAGGGACTGGAGGCAGAGGCGCGGCGAGAGAAGGCCGCAGGAAACGCTGCCACCTGATACCCCCTTTTGCGCCATACCGATCCAACGAGGTGAAAAATGAGACATGAAACGGGGTCACGGCGAGAAAGGACTGTGGCGATGCATGCACGCCGACAGGTCATTAGGTACACCTGCGCCCTGTCATGACTTCCAATAGCTGCTTTAAATAGATCAGGCCCAGTTGGACTTATGGCTGTGGAACCACAGTACATCGACTGATTGGGTCTATCGGAACTGAGCTCATGTGTTTGTGCCTTCTTGGTACCGCTCTGGAATTGGATTGTGCAGGTGTACATGATGCGCTGAATTACATCACCGACCTTTGTTCATACTGTACGTGCTAACAACACCTGGCACCTTGGGTTGCACCATATACAGGTTTTAATAATATCGCCATTATTGTGATAATGCGTGTTGATGACACTCTACACTGCAAAAACTGAAATCTAAGTAAGATGAAATATCTCAAATAAGGGTGATATTTGCTAATTTTATGTCTGGTAAGATAATTATTCTCACTAAGCAGATTTTATGTTAGAGTCTTTTCCTTGTTTTAAGGGTTTTGGTCCTAAATGATCTCAGTAAGATATTACAGCTTGTTGCTGAGATTTGATGACCTATATTGACTAAAACATGCTTGAAACTAGAATATCAACTGTTGCAAAGCTGTGTCATCAACACTCACAAGTATAAAACTACTTTTTTAAAGTAATCATTTTTTATTTCAAGCATGAAAAAATTGTGTCTGATACAGGCATGTGATTTTTCCGTCTAAAGTTGGAATTCCGTCTTTTTTAATCTCGGGAAAAGAAAAAAAAAAGATCTCCCGTTTTTCCGTTTTTTTTTCCCGACCCTGAATCAAGATTCGGGACGTACCGTATTTCCTTGAATTGGCGCAGGGAATATAGTATTCGCACGTCTAGAATTACTGCCGGGTCAAACTCGTTTCTCAAAATAATTAACGCATGCTTGGCCTTATCGCCAGTTTATTATTGAAGCCGGATCAAATTCGTTTTGCAAAATATTAATTTTATTATCGCATGTCTATAATTTTCACCGGGTCAAACTCGTTTCGCAAAATATTTAGCATATGGCTAGAACTTCCACCGGGTCAAATTCGTTACGTCACGAGTGACGCATCTGTCCTCATTTTCAAAATGGAGGAAGCTGATTTCAGTAGTTTACAATCGCACAAAGGAAAAAAGATAAAGAGCTATTCAGTAGGATTTAAGGTCCAAGCTATTGAATACCGGCACAGTATGTTAAAGAGAACAGTAAGCATCTATGTTTTATTAATATACCGTAGCTGCGTGTGTGAAATACTGTATAAGTCAGACCTGGGCATTGTACGGCCCGCGGGCCGCATCCGGCCCTTTGCGCATCCCTGTCCGGCCCGCGTGAGGCCAATCATAAATTACAAAATAAATTTAAAAAAGTATCTATGTCGAGTGTGCAATACAACGGTGCTGCTTTTGTTTTGAAAAGCGTTATTTGTATTACTTCCGTGTGGACGTATGCGCGTGTGCGATTGTGAGTGAATTGAACGGCGCAATTACAAATGACAAAATAAAGTTTAAAAAACATCTATGTCGTGCGCGCAATACAACTGTGCTGCTTTTATTTTGAAATGTGTTATTTATGCCGTATGTCCGGGGGGAACCTGTGAGTGAAGGTGCATAGAGACAAGTGATGAGACGCTAAAAAAAGAAAAGTTGATGAGGATTGGCGTGTTTCCAACAAGAGATGGACTGCCAAGTATTTCTTTACATAAATTAATGGTAAAGCCGTGTGCTTAATGTGTGGTACACAGGTTGCTGTGTTTAAATATAATTTTAATCGCCACTACACGAAGAAACACGAGGGAAAATACCGGAATGTGTCTGATGAAGCGCGCGCAAGGGAGGCTGATGCGTTGATGGTAAAACTGCAAACCCAACAAGGACTTTGTGCCATATTTCACACCCCCAGAGATGCAGCCGTCAGGACAAGTTTCGTCATTTCTCACAAAAGCGCCAGAAAAAGTAAGGCGTTTTCTGACGGAGAGTTTATTAAGGAGTGCTTATTGGACTTTGTTGCGCTGATAATGCCCGGAGACATGGATTGTTTTTCGCTAACTTTGGATGAGAGCTCTGATGCCGTCAATTAAAGAGACAACCACAGGTAATGACTTGTTCACAGAGGTAAATGCGTGTTGGGACAAGCTGGCAGGTGTGACAATCCAATCCACTTTATTTATATAGCACATTTAAACAACAAAATGTTTCCAAAGTGCTGCACAATAATATTACAAGCAATATTCAAATATTATCCTTAGCTCCACCAATGACTGAATAAAAAGAAAAAACAATTACATATAAAACCAATATAAAAAACAATATCAAATAAATATGATTAAAAACTATTTTTAACAACAGATGGTTGTCCAAATCTGATGGGGAAAAATGTTGGATAATGCAGGATAAAGTGACCATCAAAAGCAATCTGCTTTTGTATAAAGTTAAGTTAGGTTAAATTAAATTATTATTATTATTATTAATTATTATTATTATTATCATCATTATTATTTATCTTACGGTATATCAAAAATAATATTGAGCAAAATTTAATTGAAATATTGTCGTGTGGCCCTCCAGCAGTGCTCGGGTTGCTTATGCGGCCCCCGGTGAAAATTAATTGCCCACCCCTGGTATAAGTCATTAAATGACTCCCGCCTCCTGGTGGTAGAGGGCGCTGCCGCGCTAGTGATCCTTCTTGCGACTTCCGGTACTGCAGAAGAAGTGAACACACGCAGCAAGAGATTTTTTTTTTTTTAACAAGGAGGATTACATACCGGTATCTAAAATAAAACAGTTTTCTAAACTGGACTTTCAATGGAAGCAGGAGGTAATAATTAAAGGAATATCTCCATCGAGACAGAGACTTTTAAAACGGAAAAAAGAAAATAATGAAGACTTCTATAAACAAGTTATCGATGCTTTTGGTCAGAAGGAGCTGCAAATGGACTCCATTTATAAGTACAGGTAAGACCATAATAACGTTTTTTTTAATTAAATGTGCTTTTCATGATGGTATGCTTACATCACACTCAAAGCGCACGCCTAAATTTTATGGATTCCTTTTGGTAAACGCCGGAGTGAGAAGAGGTTTTAAAATAATTACCGCATGCACGGCCATCCCGCCGGTGTCCGGTAAACGCAGGAGTGACAGGAGGTTTTAAATTAATTAACGCCCCTGCGGCTATTCAAGGAAATACGGTAGTTTATATTACGCCGTAGTTGATTGGTCGATATGTTCCTTGTGACCAATCAGGACATCTGTTATGAATGATGACGTTAATAACGTCATCATTCATAATGGTTATTACCGCCATTTTCCATATGTAAACGATGTCGGTTCTCGAGAGAAAGGACGCTTTACGAGTAAAAGAAATTGATAAACATGTCATAAATAAGTTTCGATGGGACTGGATGGAAAAGGAAATCACTGATACTGTTGGGAAGAAGGAAGTTACGACTTTGTTCGGTGATTTTATTCGGAAAATCGATCGTCCCGGAAAGGTTTTGCGCACGTGGTGTCATGATGATATTGACTATGGATAACAAGGTTTCAAGGCTTTGGAAGTACATGCGAAACGCCAAAAACATATGAAACAACTTGAAGCAAGGAAAACCAACTTTTCACTAGCTGGTACTTTTGGATGTCAACCGAAAGTGACATGGAGAGGAAAGATCCACCCACAACCCACTTCAGTTGCAGACAGGGTTGTTAATAATGAGGTAAGCTAAAAAATATTTGCTTGCGAAATACGCATGTTTGTTTTAAATATTAACCAATTATTGCTTTGCGAAATATAAATGGGTTTTTCTAAAAATAAAAAGCCACGTGAAAATATATTATGAAATTACAGAAATTCAAAGAGTCGCATTATTGATTCCAGTTAACAATTTATTTGAAATAAATTTGCATATAATACTATTTTGTAATATTAAGTTCTTATGTAGTCTCTTGAAACTATTGTCAGTGGTGTAACAATCTTGAAGGTAAATATTTTCACACTTGTTTCATGCAATATGTCAGTGTCCTCACATTATTATTATTTCCTATTTTCAAATATGAGTAAACAATACTAAACATGTTTAATTATTTTCATAAATTTATATCCTATTTTGGCGAAAATAATGAAATGTTTACATTTGGTATTTTGTTATATTTATCCAAAAATCCAAAAAAGAAGCTACAAAAGCAGAGACCAAAAGGAAAATGCAGGCTGCTCAGAAATTTGCAAGGAAAGCTCATGTTAGGGTTCTCTGAGAAAGCTAATGTGTGAAGTGAACTGAAGTAATGTGGTAATACTGTAAATAAACTGTAGATAATAACACTGATCAATGTGACACCTGTGGATGTGAAATGAACACAAGATGTAAATATTAGTGACTAAATACTGTTGGGACTGAACCATATACAGTGATTCATTATTATAATCGGGTTATGTATGTTCTATTAATGATGTTTTCATGTCTTTAAACACTAAAATATTTTCTTTAAATGTTGCTGTCTTTGTTAATTTTAGCATGTTAAATTGGTGAAAAACCAGGAGCTTCGAGGGGCGTTGCCCCCCTTGTCCCCCTCTGGACCTGGATGGGGGCCTTCGTCCCCCAGACCCCCTGGAAATTTTTTCAGTCTTTTTCATTGTGGTCAAATCACATGCCTGCTGATAATTAAAACAGATGACAGCCAAATGGACTTTGCTGTTTTATTTTCAATGAAACAATAGAAAACACGTACTCATATAGTAGTACAGTTGGCACAGTACAGTAAACTGACAGTTAATATTTAAAAATTTGACATTTCAAACAATTTTGAACAGAAATAGTTCATGCACATTCAGATAAATTCCTCAAAATTACAATAAAAAATTTTTTGGCCGGGGGCCGGGCTGTATGTATGCGCACTAATTGACTGAAAGAGCATGCACTTGGCGCGATGATGTCATGTTATCCATGGAAAAATGCATTTTTAGACCATATGATTTGCCTGAGCGGCTAGGGGACCCCGAGAGTAACAAGCGGTTGCCTTGTTGCCTTTCCATTAAGAAACAATAAATTAGTTTTTAGTATAAGTTTGCTGGTTTCAAGAAATGTAATGCCGAGCGCATATCATTATGTCAAGATAATGGCACTAGCGTTTACTTAATTTAAGAATATTTTTCAACATATTGAGCAAAAAGGTCTCTTTTTTTTTTTTCTACCAAGAAAAGTGCACTTGTTATTAGTGAGAATATACTTATTTTAAGGTATTTTTGGGTTCATTGAGGTTAGCTAATTTTACTTGTTTTGGAAAGTCTTGACAAGCCAGATATTCTTGTTATATTGGCAGATCATTTTGCTTAGTTCAAATAAAATACCCCTCATTTTTGTAATTTTTATTCTTGTTTTTGAACACTGACTTTTTGCAGTGTAGTGCAGTGTTTTTCAGCTACTAGTGTGCCGTGAGATATTGTCTGGTGTGCCGTGGGAGATTATGTAATTTCACCTAATTGGGTTAAAAATATTTTTTTGCAAACCGGTAATTATAATCCGCAAATGTGCCGTTGTTGAGTGTCTGTGCTGTCTAGAGATCGGCAGAGTAGCCGTGTAATACTCTTCCATATCAGTAGGTGGCAGCAGGTAGCTAATTGCTTTGTAGATGTCGGGAACATGGTTTGTCGTGATCACAGTATGCAGACGACAGCGGGAGGCAGAGTGCAGGTAAAAAGGTATCTAATGATTAAACCAAAAATAAACAAAAAGCAAGTGCCGCTAAGAAAAGGCACTGAATCTTAGGGAAGGCTATGCAAAACAAGGCTAAAACCGAACTGGCTGCAAAGTAAACAAAAACAGAATGCTGGATGACAGCAAAGACTTACAGCGTGTGGCGCAGCAGACGGCATCCACAAAGTACAGAAGTGTTTTTATTGCCATTGTTTGAGAACGCGTTCACAAACTAGGAATTTTACTTGCCGCAATCGTGCAACATATAACACAGAATAGAATAACATGAGCTGTAACTGAGCTATCAGATCTTGTTAATGTTCATGTGCCTGATGGCGAGGGGAAAAAAACAGCCGTACATGACAATCAACAACAAAATAGGAGCGCAAGACGAGAACTAAAACACTACACACAGGAAAACAACAAAAAAAAGTCAAAATAAGTCAGGGCGTGATGTGACAGGTGGTGACAATACACCTACTTTGAGACAAGAGCTATAGTGATGCATGCTCGGTGATGGTTTGAATTTATATCAAACAATTGCGAGAACGACTTTTTACCGTCAATATCGGCTGCTGAGTTTCATTTTTTTAATGTTTTCTGCTAGTGCACTGCAAAAAGTCAGTGGTCAAAAACAAGAAAAAAAAATAAAAAATGAGGGGTATTTTATTTGAACGAGGGCTGCAACAACTAATCGATTAAAATCGATTATTAAAATAGTTGCCGATTTAATTTAGTCATCGATTCGTTGGATCTATGCTATGCGCATGCGCAGAGTTTTTTTTTGTTTTTTTAATTTAAAAAAAAAAAAATATATATATATATTTTTTTAATAAACCTTTATGTATAAACTGCAACATTTACAAACGGCTGAGAAACAATAATCAAAATAAGTATGGTGCCAGTATGCTGTTTTTTCCCAATAAAATACTAGATAGGATAGAAATGTAGTTTGTCTCTTTCATCCAATTATTAATCGATTAATCGGAGTAATAATCGACAGATTAATCGATTATCAAATTAATCGTTAGTTGCAGCCCTAATTTGAACTAAGCGAAATTATCTGCCAATAGAACAAGAAAATTCGGCTTATTAAGGCTTTCCAAAACAAGTACAATTAGCTAACCTCAAGGAACCCAAAAATACCTTAAAATAAGTATATTCTCCTTAAAATACCTCAAAATAAGTATATTCTCACTAATAACAAGAAAAAAAAGAGACCTTTTTGCTCAATATGTTGAAAAATATTCTTAAATTAAGTCAATGCTAGTGCCATTTATGTGCTCGGCATTACATTTCTTGAAACCAGCAAATTTATGCTAAAAACTAATTTATTGTCCTTAGTAGAAATTCAACAAAGCAAGCGCTTGTTACTCTCGGGGTCTCCTAGCCGCTCAGGCAAATCATAATGTCTAAAAATGCATTTTTCCATCGATAACATGACATCATCGCGCCAAGTGCATGCTCTTTCAGTCAATTAGTGCGCATATATACAGCCTGGCCAAACTTTTTTTTTTATTGTAATTTTGAAGGATTTATCTGAATGTGCATGAGCTATTTCTGTTCAAAATTGTTTGAAATGTTAAATGTTTAAATATTAACTGTCAGTTTACTGTACTGTGCCAACTGTACTACTATATGAGTATGTGTTTTCTATTGTTTCATTGAAAATAAAACAGCAAAGTTAATTTGGCTGTCATCTGTTTTAATTATGAGACACAATTGTGTCAAAGTCATGATTTTTTTTTTATGCTTGAAGTAAGAAATTATTACCGTAATTTCCGGACTATAAGCCGCTACTTTTTCCCCTCGTTCTGGTCCCTGCGGCTTATACAAGGGTGCGGCTTATTTACGGCCTGTTCTTCTCCGACACCGACGAAGAGGATTTCGGTGGTTTTAGTACGCAGGAGGAAGACGATGACACAATGATTAAAGACTGACTTTTCATATACCGGTAGGCTGCTTATTTTGATAACGTACATGCGAGCACTTTGTATTACTTTGCACCGTTGTATTATTTGTACTCTGCACGAATGATGTTCGCCATGTCAAAGATGTGAAAGTTTGATTGAATGATTGAAAGATTTATTGTTAATAAATGGGACGCTTTGCGTTCCCAAACAGTCATCTCTGTCCCGACAATTCCCTCCGTGGTAGCAGGAACCCCTATATACTACGGTAATTACACATCAAAACCCTGCGGCTTATAGTCGGGTGCGGCTTATATATGGAGCAATCTGTATTTTCCCCTAAATTTAGCTGGTGCGGCTTATAGTCAGGTGCGGCTTATAGTCCGGAAATTACTTTAAAAAAAGTAGTTTTATACTTGTGAGTGTTAATGACACAGCTTTGCAACTGTTGATATTCTAGTTTCAAGCATGTTTTACTCAATATAGGTCATCACATCTCAGCAACAAGCTGTAATATCTTACTGAGATCATTTTGGACCAAAACCCTTAAAACAAGTAAAACACTCTAACATCAAATCTGCTTATTGAGAAGAATTATCTTATCAGACAGAAAATAAGCAAATATCACCCTTATTATTCGAGCAAATATCACCCTTACTTAGATTTCAGTTTTCTGCTAGTGGTGTGCCTCTGGATTTTTTCAATGAAAAAAATGTGCCTTGGCTCAAAAAAAGGTTGAAAAACACTGTACTATGGCATATTATTTATTTGTTCACTGTTCTGTTACAGAGAACAAGTCAAATGGATAAAATTGCCATGGTATGAAAAGGGGTAGGATTAAGTAAGCTCTGCTTTTTCCGACTCCTTTTCGGACGTGCTGTAATGAAACAACTGGAATTGTGTGATGCATTACACCAGGCCTGGGCAATTATTTGACTCGGGGGGCCAGATTTAGATAAAAAAATGTGTCTGGGGCTGGTATATCTATTTTTAGGAACACTTATACAAAACCTCACAATAATGATTGAAAGCTAAAAACGTTATGACAGACCGCCTTAAAAAACGGAATGGAATTTGACATTTTTTTTACTGAATGAGACACCCAGAATGTACATGAAAATAAAGAATGTGGGATTTACAATATTAACTATGAAGGATAAAACACTGAATATTGACAACATATTTTATAATCAACCAAAATGCAAGAAACATGGTGAAATATGAACGCGAAGGGTAAAAAAACCCCCACCTACAATCTGATATATCTGATAGTGACCAAAGTAACTAATTAGATGACCATAGTAACTAATTAGATGACCATAGTAACTAATTAGATGACCTTAGTAACTGGTATATCATGCAGATTCCAAGCATTAAAATACTTAGTATTAGAGATGTCCGATAATATCAGCCTGCCGATATTATCGGCCGATAAATGCTTTAAAATGTAATATCGGAAATTATCGGTATCGATTTTTTTATTATCGGTTTTTATTTTTTAAATTTATATTTATTTTTATTAAAGGCCTACTGAAAGCCACTACTACCGACCACGCAGTCTGATAGTTTATATATCAATGATGAAATCTTAACATTATAACACATGCCAATACGGCCGGGTTAACTTATAAAGTGACATTTTAAATTTGCCGCTAAACTTCCGGTTCGAAACGCCTCTGAGGATGACGTATGCGCGTGACGTAGCCCGGCGAACACGGGTATGCCTTCCACATTGAAGTCGATACGAAAAAGCTCTGTTTTCATTTCATAATTCCACAGTATTCTGGACATCTGTGTTCGTGAATCTGTTTCAATCATGTTCATTGCATTATGGAGAAGGAAGCCAAGCAAGCAAAGAAGAAAGTTGTCGGTGCGAAATGGACGTATTTTTCGAACGTAGTCAGCCACAACAGTACACAGCCGGCGCTTCTTTGTTTACATTCCCGAAAGATGCAGTCAAGATGGAAGAACTCGGATAACAGAGACTCTAACCAGGAGGACTTTTGATTTGGATACACAGACGCCTGTAGAGAACTGGGACAACACAGACTCTTACCAGGATTACTTTGATTTGGATGACAAAGACGCAGACGTGCTACTGTGAGTATGCAGCTTTGGCTTTTTTTTGCGTATGTACGTAACTTTTTTAAAATATATAAGCTTTATGAACCTTGGGTTAGGTGAACGGTCTTTTGGGCTGAGTGATTGTGTGTGTTGATCATGTGTTTGAATTGTATTGGCGTGTTCTATGGAGCTAGGAGCTAGCAGAGGAGCTAGCATAACACGTACCGTACCTACGTGCGCGTCACGTACGTAACTTTTTAAAAATATATAAGCTTTATGAACCTTGGATTAGGTGAACGGTCTTTTGGGCTGAGTGATTGTGTGTGTTGATCATGTGTTTGAATTGTATTGGCGTGTTCTATGGAGCTAGGAGCTAGCAGAGGAGCTAGCATAACACATACCGTACCTACGTGCGCGTCACGTACGTAACTTTTTAAAAATATATAAGCTTTATGAACCTTGGGTTAGGTGAACGGTCTTTTGGGCTGAGTGATTGTGTGTGTCGATCAGGTGTTTGAATTGTATTGGCGTGTTCTATGGAGCTAGGAGCTAGCAGAGGAGCTAGGAGCTAGCATAACAAACACGCAGGTGTTATTATGCAGGATTAATTTGTGGCATATTAAATATAAGCCTGGTTGTGTTGTGGCTAATAGAGTATATATATGTCTTGTGTTTATTTACTGTTGTAGTCATTCCCAGCTGAATATCAGGTACCGTGAGTATGCAGCCTTGGCTGCTAAACATTCGATAACTTGACCGTATGTGCGCGTCACGTACGTAACTTTTTACAAATATATAAGCTTTATGAACCTTGGGTTAAGGAAACGGTCTTTTGGGCTGAGTGATGGTGTGTGTTGATCAGGTGTTTGAATTGTATTGGCGTGTTCTATGGAGCTAGGAGCTAGCAGAGGAGCTAGGAGCTAGCATAACAAACACGCAGGTGTTTTTATGCAGGATTAATTTGTGGCATATTAAATATAAGCCTGGTTGTGTTGTGGCTAATAGAGTATATATATGTCTTGTGTTTATTTACTGTTGTAGTCATTCCCAGCTGAATATCAGGTCACCCCCGGCTCTTACAGCATCTTCCCTATCTGAATAGCTTCAACTCCCCACTAGTCCTTCACTTGCACTTTACTCATCCACAAATCTTTCATCCTCGCTCAAATTAATGGGGAAATTGTCGCTTTCTCGGTCCGAATCTCTCTCACTTCATGCGGCCATCATTGTAAACAATAGGGAACTTTGCGTATATGTTCAACTGACTACGTCACGCTACTTCCGGTAGGGGCAAGCCTTTTTTTTATCAGATACCAAAAGTTGCAATCTTTATCGTCGTTGTTCTATACTAAATCCTTTCAGCAAAAATATGGCAATATCGCGAAATGATCAAGTATGACACATAGAATAGATCTGCTATCCCCGTTTAAATAAAAAAAATTCATTTCAGTAGGCCTTTAAATCAACATAAAAAACACAAGATACACTTACAATTAGTGCACCAACCCAAAAAACCTCCCTCCCCCATTTACACTCATTCACACAAAAGGGTTGTTTCTTTCTGTTATTAATATTCTGGTTCCTACATTATATATCAATATATATCAATACAGTCTGCAAGGGATACAGTCCGTAAGCACACATGATTGTGCGTGCTGCTGCTCCACTAATAGTACTAACCTTTAACAGTTAATTTTACTCATTTTCATTAATTACTTGTTTCTAGGGATGTCCGATAATGGCTTTTTGCCGATATCCGATATTCTGATATTGTCCAACTCTTTAATTACAGATACCGATATCAACCGATACCGATATCAACCGATATATGCAGTCGTGGAATTAACACATTATTATGCCTAATTTGGACAACCAGGTATGGTGAAGATAAGGTACTTTTTAAAAAAATTAGTAAAATAAGATAAATAAATTAAAAACATTTTCTTGAATAAAAAAGAAAGTACAACAATATAAAATCAGTTACATAGAAACTAGTAATGAATGAAAATTAGTAAAATTAACTGTTAAAGGTTAGTACTATTAGTGGAGCAGCAGCACGCACAATCATGTGTGCTTACGGACTGTATCCCTTGCAGACTGTATTGATATATATTGATATATAATGTAGAAACCAGAATATTAATAACAGAAAGAAACAACCCTTTTGTGTGAATGAGTGTGAATGGGGGGAGGGAGGTTTTTGGGGTTGGTGCACTAATTGTAAGTGTATCTTGTGTTTTTTATGTTGATTTAATAAAAAAAATAAATAAATAAATGAACAAAATAAAAAAAACGATACCGATAATAAAAAAAACGATACCGATAATTTCCGATATGACATTTTAACGCATATATCGGCCGATAATATCGGCAGGCCGATATTATCGGACATCTCTACTTGTTTCTATGTAACTGTTTTCATATTGTTTTACTTTCTTTTTTATTCAAGAAAATGTTTCTAATTTATTTATCTTATTTTATTTTATTAATTTTTAAAAAAAGGACCTTATCTTCACCATACCTGGTTGTCCAAATTAGGCATAATAATGTGTTAATTCTACGACTGTATATATCGGTATCGGTTGATATCGGTATCAGTAATTAAAGAGTTGGACAATATCGGATATCGGCAAAAAGCCATTATCGGACATCCCTACTTAGTATAGTTGAAGACTTACGGTCATTAGAAAACATGACTGCACATCATAGTGGCAGCTACACTTTCCATCTTAAACATCTAAAACAATTATTTGGGAATGTCCGACGGGCCTGATTGACAAGCTCAACGGGCCGCATGTGGCCCCCGGGCCTTAATTTGCCCAGGTCTGCATTACACTGTATCGTATGCATGTTCCAAATAAACTGAAACTGAAACTGAAAACTCCAACACTGCCGGAGGTGGTTATGATACGATTCACCTCCATATCGAGCTTGTGTAAATCAATTAGACAACCGATGTTCTAAAATGTGCAACCGGATCTAGTTGGTCCACCGGAATAGAGAATGTCTTCCAGTAACTTCCTGCAACCTCGTCCGATTCTTTTTTTTTTTTTTTTTTTGTCTCAGACATTGCACTCGTCTGGCTTTAACAAGGCAGTGATCTGACAGTGCGCCTCGCTCGGTCGCTCACGCAGGACAAAGAGCTACTGTGCCGCGGTGCCGGCACATCTCTCCCTGCCTCGGCCCGACAGCTAATTGAAGGATCAATAAATAGATGTCGGCGCTCACGCCACTCGGAACAGTTGAAACGGTTGTGTACTAGAGTTGTACGGTATACCGGTACTAGTATAGTATTGCGGTACTAATGAATCAAAAACGGTACTATATTCTTGTTTGGAAAGTACCGGTATCACAATTTATTTATTTATTTATTTTTGCACCGTCACGTCACGACATTGCTGGTTTTACAAGCAGAGGAGCATGTTCGGCAGCGCACAATCACTGAGTACTTAAAAGCAGACACAGTGTGCGGACCGAAAAGGGAGAATGGACGCATTTTGGCTTAAGACATGGCTAGCTAGCCAGCAGCTAACATCCATCCGCAGTCGGCAGCTACTTCTAAATCACTAATCCTCGCTTCCATGGCGACAAATAAAGTACGTTTCTTACAAGTATCGTTATCACTGCAGGACGAGGAATAGCTAATCATGCTTCACTACACACCGTAGGAGGATACAATAGCTCACCCGCGTCACAATGTAAACAAATGCCATGAGTGGATCTACACCTGACATTCACTGTAATGCTACCAAGTACAAGAGCGTATCTAGTCGATACTACTATGATTACATCGATATTTTTTATCGTCACAAAATCTTTTTTCTTTTAAATTCATATTATGTTTACAAACTCAGGAAATACGTCCCTGGACACATGAGGACTTTGAATATGACCAATGTATGATCCTGTAACTACTTGGTATCGGATCGATACCTAAATGTGTGGTATCATCCAAAACTAATGTAAAGTATCCAAACAAGAGAAGAATAAGTGATTATTACATTTTAACAGAAGTGTAGATAGAACATGTTGAAATGGAAAGTAAGCAGATATTAACAGTAAATGATCAAGTAGATTAATAATAATTTTTTACAGCTTGTCCTTAATAATGTTGACAAAATAATAGGTGTATAAATGACACAATATGTTACTGCATATGTCAGCAGACTAATTAGGAGCCTTTGTTTGTTTACTTACTACTGAAAGACAAGTTGTCTAGTATGTTCACTATTTTATTTAAGGATAACATTGCAATAATAAACATATGTTTAATGTACCCTAAGATTTGTTATTAAAATAAAGCCAATAATGTCATTTTTTGTGGTTTGTTTATTTAGAAAAATATCAAAATACATTTTGGCACCGGTACCAAAATATTGTATTGTATCGGGACAACCCTAGTTAAGTCGGTATTTTTTATCGCCACAAAATCTTTTTTCCTTTTTTTAAAATTCATATCATGTTTATAAACCCAGGAAAAATGTCCCTGGACACATGAGGACTTAAATTATGGCCAATGTATGATCCTGTAACTACTTCAATACCTAAATGTGTGGTTTCATCCAAAACTAATGTAAAGTATCCAAACAAGAGAAGAATAAGTGATTATTACATTTTAACAGAAGTGTAGATAGAACATGTTGAAATGGAAAATAAGCAGATATTAACAATAAATGATCAAGTAGATTAATAATAATTTTTTACAGCTTGTCCTTAATAATGTTGACAAAATAATAGGTGTATAAATGACACAATATGTTACTGCATACGTCAGCAGACTAATTAGGAGCCTTTGTTTGTTTACTTACTACTAAAAGACAAGTTGTCTTGTATGATCACTATTTTATTTAAGGACAAAATTGCAATAAGAAACATATATTTAATGTACCCTAAGATTTTTTATTAAAATAAAGCCAAAAATGCAATTTTTTTTGTGGTGCCCTTTATTTAGAAAAATATCAAAGTATCGAAAAACATTTTGGCACCAGTACCAAAATATTGTATTTTTTGAATCGATATTTTTTATCGTCACAAAATCTTTTTTCCTTTTCTTAAAATTCATATTATGTTTATAAACTCAGGAATTACGTCCCTGGACACATGAGAACTTAAAGTATAATGTGTGGTGTCATCCAAAACTAATGTAAAGTATCCAAACAAAAGAAGAATAAGTGATTATTACATTTTAACAGAAGTGTAGATAGAACATGTTGAAAGAGAAAGTAAGCATTAAAAAAAAAAATTGCATTATTGGCTTTATTTGAACAAAAAATCTTAGGGTACATTAAACATATGTTTATTATTGCAATTTTGTCCTTAAATAAAATAGTGAACATACAAGACAACTTGTCTTTTAGTAGTAAGTAAACAAACAAAGACTCCTAATTAGTCTGCTGACGTATGCAGTAACATATTGTGTCATTTATACACCTATTATTTTGTCAACATTATAAAGGACAAGCTGTAAAAATGGATTATTAATCTACTTGATCATTTACTGTTAATATCTGCTTATTTTCCATTTCAACATGTTCTATCTACTAATTATTCAATTATGACCAATGTATGATCCTGTAACTATTTTAATACCTAAAATTTAGGTGTCATCCAAAACTAATGTAAAGTATCCAAACAACAGAATAATAAGTGATTATTACATTTTAACAGAAGTGTAGATAGAACATGTTGAAATGGAAAATAAGCAGATATTAACAGTAAATGATCAAGTAGATTAATAATCAATTTTTACAGCTTGTCCTTAATAATGTTGACAAAATAATAGGTGTATAAATGACACAATATGTTACTGCATATGTCAGCAGACTAATTAGAAGCCTTTGTTTGTTTACTTACTACTAAAAGACAAGTTGTCTAGTATGTTCACTATTTTATTTGAGGACTAAATTGCAATAATAAACATATGTTTAATGTACCCTAAGATTTTTTTGGTTAAAATAAAGCCAATAATGCCATTTTTTTGTGGTGCCCTTTATTTAGAAAAATATCAAAGTATCGAAAAACATTTTGGCACCAGTACCAAAATATTGTATTTTTTGAATCAATATTTTTTATCGTCACAAAATCTTTTTTCCTTTTTAAGAAATTCATATTATGTTTATAAACTCAGGAAATATGTCCCTGGACACATGGGGACTTTGAATATGACCAATGTATGATCCTGTAACTACTTGGTATCGGATCGATACCTAAATGTGTGGTATCATCCAAAACTAATGCAAAGCATCCAAAAAACAGAAGAATAAGTGATTATTACATTTTAACAGAAGTGTAGATAGAACATGTTGAAACAGAAAGTAAGCAGATATTAACAGTAAATGAACAAGTAGATTAATAATCATTTTTTACAGCTTGTCCTTAACAATATTGACAAAATAATAGGTGTATAAATGACACAATATGTTACTGCATACGTCAGCAGACTAATTAGGAGCCTTTGTTTGTTTACTTACTACTAAAAGACAAGTTGTCTAGTATGTTCACTATTTTATTTAAGAACAAAATTGCAATAATAAACATATGTTTAATGTACACTAAGATTTGTTATTAAAATAAAGCCAATAATGCCATTTTTTTTGTGGTGCCCTGTATTTAGAAAAATATCAAAGTATCGAAATACATTTTGGCACCAGTACCAAAATATTGTATTTTTTGAATCGATATTTTTTATCGTCACAAAATCTTTTTTCCTTTTTTTTAAAATTCATATTACGTTTATAAACTCAGGAATTACGTCCCTGGACACATGAGAACTTAAAGTATAATGTGTGGTATCATCCAAAACTAATGTAAAGTATCAAACAGAGGAATAAGTGATTATTACATTTTAACAGAAGTGTAGATAGAACATGTTGAAAGAGAAATAAAGCAGATATTAACAGTAAATGAACAAGTAGATTAATAATTAATTTTTACAGCTTGTTCTTTAAATGTTGACAAAATAATAGGTGTATAAATGACACAATATGTTACTGCATACGTCAGCAGACTAATTAGGAGCCTTTGTTTGTTTACTTACTACTAAAAGACAAGTTGTCTTGTATGTTCACTATTTTATTTGAGGACTAAATTGCAATAATAAACATATGTTTAATGTACCCTAAGATTTTTTTGGTTAAAATAAAGCCAATAATGCCATTTTTGTGGTCTCCTTTATTTAGAAATGTAATGAAATATATTTTGGTACTAGTACCAAAATATTGGTATCGAGACAATCCTATTCTGTGTCATGTTGTTGGTCTACTCTGGAATGAGCTGGCTGTGTTGTGTCTCCCTCCTTGTCAGAGATGTGGTACTGGGTGTTCCTCTGGTGTCTCTTCTCCTCGCTCTTCGTGCACGGGGCGGTGGGACTGCTCATGTTGGTCATGCTGCAGCGCCACAAGAGGGGCCGCCTCATCACCCTGGTGCTGGTCAGCGTGGGTTTCCTGGCCTCCCTTTCTGGAGGCGTCGTCACCAGTAAGTCATCTCACACTTTTTTGTTTCCGTCTCACCTCAGCAGTGTTCAGCATCTGTTCACCCCGAGGACGACCGCTAAGGGGATTTGCTGAATGTTCGCCCGCTTATGTCAGTCACAGGTGCAGCTGACGGGCAGGGGAAGACATTTAGGGCCTGATCTACTTCAGTTTTGCGTGTATTAAAACTTTGGTAGCGCACGTAATTATGCAGTGTATATAATATAATACATGCAGATTATTGGCATGCCCACAATCCTGGGAGGAGAAGACACACATCTAAACATTTAGCACCTACAATTTTGATTTCCCAAGCCTGGAACTTTACTTTATTCAGCACGTTTGGAAGGTATGTGCAAACGTTACGCATAAATGCAAGGACAGTATTTGGGTTATACAGTACAGGCCAAAAGTTTGGACACACCTTCTCATTCAATGCGTTTTCTTTATTTCCATGACTATTTCAGTGTTTCCCATAAACTGCCAAGATACCTGTGGCGGTGGGGGCGTGGCTATGGGCGTGGTCACCGTGACATCATCGAGTAAAATGCATAATGTACTACAATGATTTGATTTTCTCTAAAAAGGCTCAAAAAATGTATACTTACTAATTAATAATAACAGTTTTGTTTTAAACGTCCATCCATCCATTTTACAATATAATTACAACACTTTATGTACATATTTATATACAGATTTGAACAATAAGTTATTCACTGAAATATATTTATTAATTGTGGTTCTTACAAAAAATATATCTTATAAAATATAAAAGCTAAAATGTCTCAAAGCTCTGCCCCTTTAATTAGTGCATACTAAATAATTTAACTTTAGCCCACTACTACAACCATATTATTTACCAGCAACATAAAGTGAAACAGAGGCAGAGGTGTCCTGCCACAGTCAGTAACAAATAAACAGAAAACAGTAGTGGTGGTAGATAGACACAGAGCTTCATCAAACATCGGATCCACTGAACAAAGAGCTCCAAAAATCTTGAACTTTAGACTGCCATCAGTTTTACTCCCTACACTCAACCATGTGTTTCCTACTGCCTGCAGACTTTGCACCCTTTGTTATATGCACATGTTGTGTTTCTAATATAAATACATTGAATAAAGTCAAATACAAATAAGGCAACAAGAGAAGTATCCTACACTTCTCTTTTGTAAAGTAAATCTGAACAGCCGATATGGGCATCTACATCAACTATATGATTTGCCTGAGAAGCTGGAGAGGACAAAAAACCATTTTTATTTTTATTTTTTTATTTTTTTTAAATTTGTGGCGGACGTAATTCTTTCGTGGCGGGCCGCCACAAATAAATGAATGTGTGGGAAACACTGTATTTACATTGTAGATTGTCACATCAAAACTATGAATGAACACATATGGAGTTATGTACTTAACAAAAAAAAGGTGAAATAACTGAAAACACGTTTTATATTCTAGTTTCTTCAAAATATCCACCCTTTGCTCTGATTACTGCTTTGCACACTCTTGGCATTCTCTACATGAGCTTCAAGCACACCTGTGAAGTGAAAACCACTTCAGGTGACCTCTTGAAGCTCATGGAGAGAATGCCGGTACCGGTACCAAAATTTATTTCGATACTTTAAAGGGCACAACAAAAAATGTCATTATTGGCTTTATTTTAACAAAAAATCTTAGGGTACATTAAACATATGTTTATTATTGCAAGTTTGTCCTTAAATAAAATAGTGAACATACTGGACAACTTGTCTTTTAGTAGTAAGTCAGGGGTCGGCAACCCGCGGCTCCGGAGCCGCATGCGGCTCCTTGACCACTCTGATGCGGCTCAGCTACATACATGCCGACCCCCCCGATTTTCCCAGGAGATTTTTGGATCTCAGTGACCCTCATAGATTACTCCCAGGGAAAAAATAATCCTATTTACACTCTAAGTACTAAATAAAGGGCGTGCCCTAATTGCACTGCAGTAATTGTCCTCTATAGCATTTACATACAGTGTGCCAGTCCAGCCACATGTTGCATGTTGTTATTACTTGCACACACAGGAGACAGCAAAGCATAGTTACTCATCAGCCACACAGCTTACACTGACGGTAGCCGTATCAAACAACTTTAACATTGTTACGTTACAAATATTCGCCACACTGTGAACCCACACCAAAAAAGAATGAAAAACACATTTCTGGAGAACATCCCACCGTAACACAACATAAACACAACACAACCATTACCCAGAATCCCATGCAGCCCTAACTCTTCCGTTCTACATTATATACCCCCGCTACCACCAAATCCCCCCACACATCAACCCCCCCCCCCCCCCCCCCCCCCTCTCCGTGCGTTGGTTGAGCGGAAGAGTTAGGGCTGCATGGGATTCTGGGTATTGGTACTGTCAGTGTAAGATGTGTGGCTGCTGAGGTAGTACGCCTTGCTGTCACTTACATGAGCAAGCTGAAATTGCATTCTACGTGTGGTTGAGCAGGTACACTGTCAGGGCAGACTGTAGAGGGCGCCAAATGCAGTGTCATCACGCTCTGATACTCGGGAGTCTCCCGGGAAAAGTGAGAGGGTTGGCAAGTATGACGCTATCAAGCGCCATTCATTCAAAACTCGCGGGCTGCACTAACATCAAATTTCCACATTAAAGTGCGTGCCGGTGCGTGTGTCGGAGACCCCTAGTTAACATAGCACAAAGCGTTTAAGCTTTGTATGCTCCTAATTAGTCTGCTGACGTATGCAGTAACATATTGTGTCATTTAGTATTCTATTATTTTGTCAACATTATAAAGGACAAACTGTAAAAATGGATTATTAGTCCACTTGTTCATTTACTGTTAATATCTGCTTATTTTCCGTTTCAACATGTTCTATCTACACTTCTGTTAAAATGTAATAATCGCTTATTTTTCTGTTGTTTGGATACTTTACATTAGTGTTGGATGATACCACAAATTGATGTATCGATCCGATACCAAGTAGTTACAGGATCATACATTGGTCATATTCAAAGTCCTCATGTGTCCAGGGACGTATTTCCTGAGTTTATAAACATAATATGAATTTTTTAAAAAGGCAAAAAGATTTTGTGACGATAACAAATATCGATGTAATCATAGTAGTATCGACTAGATATGTTATTGTACTTGGTGTCATTACAGTGGATGTCACCCATGGCGTTTGTTTACATTGTGACGGCGGTGAGCTATTGTATCCTCCTACGGTGTGTAGTGAAGCATGTTTAGCTATTCCTCGTCCTGCAGTGATAATGGTACTTGTAAGAAACATACTTTATTTGTCGCCACAGAGGCGAGGATTAGTGATTTTAGAAGTAGCTAAAACACTGCAGACTGCGGATGGATGTTTACCTGCTAGCTAACTAGCCATGTCTTAAATAAAGCAAAATGCGTCCATTCTCCCTTTTCTGTCTACACACTGTGTCTGCTTGTAAGTACTCTGTGATTGTGTGCTGCCAAACATGCTCCTCTGCTCGTAAACCCAGCAATGTCATGACGTGATGACGCGCCGTCATGCCCGTTGGGAACCGGTACTTTTCAAACAGAGTATAGTACCATTTTTGATTCATTAGTACCGCGATACTATACTAGTACCGGTATACCGTACAACCCTAGTCTGCATGATTGAAGTTCTGAACACTCCATGTGGTCCAGCTTCGATCCATTTTCGTTGGTTACACTCAATGCCTTTTTCTGATCGACTAATCATCCCTAGTCTGGATGGACCGGTGCCTGGTCGTAATCTGGTCCTGTGTGTGTCTAATTAGGCGCAGCAGTGGCAGGCGTGTACCGCGTGGCAGGGAAGGGCATGGCACCGCTGGAGGCTCTCATTCTCGGCGTGGGCCAGACCTGCCTCTCCGTCGTCATATCCTTCTCCCGCATCCTGGCCACGCTATGAAGCCACCGACCGTCGGCGGACGCAAACCCGACCAACAGAGCCTAGTCGGACTCATACGGAGTCGCTTCTTGGACCTCGTGCTGCCAAGCTGGTCTCTACTGCTGCCCCGGATACCGGGGCCACTTCCTGGTGAGGGAACTGGATTCAGCGCCATCCTCAGCTTCTGGACTGAAAGCCATGTTGAGGGTGTTTTTCTCCAGAGGCAACTTGGTGCCTACGGTCTACTCTGGGATGTCCTACAGGTCTTTGTGGACACTGACTTTTCAAGGTTTTTGCTTCCCCACTTACAGGAATGATCAATTAGTAGTTTAGTTTTTTTCTACAAGCAGCAATTAGGATGGATTTTAAACTTGAGAGCAAATGTTGAGCACTGAAGTCTCAACGGTGTGAAGTCCGAGCAGGCTCTCTTCTCATGGTCATTCCAGCTGCACAGCTGCGTTGTCCCAGTCCAGCAAGCAGGACCCAAGATGGGTGAATCCTGCCAAATTGGGAGAGAAAACGAGTATCGGTGCCATAACTGTTGAGTTTTTACGGAGAAGAATGCCAGTTTTAGGAAAGTAGCTACAACTTGGTTCTATTTTTGTTTAGACTTAGACAAACTTTAAGGCTCCACAAGGGAAATTGCTCAGTTACAAAGGATAAAAAGGATGCAAGTACAAACTGTACTTTGGGTTTTAAAGTTCTTTTTACATTGGAAGGCTTGACTAAGCGCTCGGTCATACTAAGTTTGTAGACTTGATTCACATCCGACACATCTTAAGCCCCGCTTAAGACCTTTCAGTTTTGGTTGATTTTGGCGGCACCATTGGACCAAAGCGCTAAGATCTCATCTCCCGTGAGGAATTGCGCATATAGCGTCAAACGGACACGATCCGCTGTAATATTGGCACAAATATTACGTCTCTGATGGCTATGCCGATGTTAAATAGCAGACACGATCAAGAAATTATCTTGGATTGTGCTAGAACAGGGGTCACCAACGCGGTGCCCGCGGGCACCAGGTAGCCCGTAAGGACCAGATGAGTAGCCCGCTGGCTTGTTCTAAAAATAGCTCAAATAGCAGCACTTACCAGTGAGCTGCCTCTATTTTTTAAATTGTATTTATTTACTAGCAAGCTGGTCTCGCTTTGCCTGACATTTTTAATTCTAAGAGAGACAAAACTCAAATAGAATTTGAAATTCCAAGAAAATATTTTAAAGACTTGGTCTTCACTTGTTTAAATAAATTCATTAATTTTTTTTACTTTGCTTCTTATAACTTTCAGAAAGACAATTTTAGAGAAAAAATACAACCTTAAAAAGGATTTTAGGATTTTTAAACACATATACCTTTTTACCTTTTAAATTCCTTCCTCTTCTTTCCTGACAATTTAAATCGATGTTCAAGTAAAACATTTTTTTTTATTGTAAAGAATAATAAATACATTTTAATTTAATTCTTCATTTTAGCTTCTGTTTTTTCGACAAAGAATATTTGTGAAATATTTCTTCAAACTTATTATGATTAAAATTCAAAAAAATTATTCTGGCAAATCTAGAAAATCTGTAGAATCAAATTTAAATCTTATTTCAAAGTCTTTTGAATTTCTTTTAAAATTTTTGTTCTTAAAAATCTAGAAGAAATAATGATTTGTCTTTGTTAGAAATATAGCTTGGTCCAATTTGTTATATATTCTAACAAAGTGCAGATTGGATTTTAACCTATTTAAAACATGTCATCAAAATTCTAAAATTAATCTTAATCAGGAAAAATGACTAATGATGTTCTATAAATTATTATTTTTTCTTTTTCAAAAAGATTCGAATTAGCTAGTTTTTCTCTTCTTTTTTTCGGTAGAATTTTAAAGAGTCGAAATTGAAGATAAACTATGTCTCAAAATTTAATTGTCATTTGTTTCGTGTTTTCTCCTCTCTTAAACCGTTCAATTAAGTGTAAATATCATTAATTATTAATAATAACATAGAGTTAAAGGTAAATTGAGCAAATTGGCTATTTCTGGCAATTTATTTAAGTGTGTATCAAACTGGTAGCCCTTCGCATTAATCAGTACCCAAGAAGTAGCTCTTGCTTTCAAAAAGGTTGGTGACCCCTGTGCTAGAAACATGAGGCTACTACCAAGAATGTGCCGGGGCGGATGCAGGTTCCAAGCAAAGAACGTTTTTCCGAAGGAAGTAGTGTGCAACTATCAAGTTGGTGGCTATTAAATGCTACCACGCAAATTTCCGATAGCTAACATTAGCATTATCATTTTGATTTGAGCATCAAAAATCACTTACTAGTTTAAAAGAAACAGCCAAGGCAGAAATGGCCGAAAATCCCTTCTCATCTTTGAGCTCACGCCAGCCAGTGAAAGCCGGGGCAATGTTGATCCTTGACTGCCCCTATTTCTTTTTTTGTTTCCTTAAACAAAACTTTTCGTTTCTTTGGTTGTTTTGGACCTTCGGCCATGCTAGGAATAATTGCACGTACCATATTTTTGGGACTATAAGTCGCTCCGGAGTATAAGTCGCACCGGCCGAAAATGCATAATAAAGAAGGGAAAAAACATATATAAGTTGCACTGGAGTATAAGTCGCATTTTTTGGGGAAATGTATTTGATAAAAGCCAACACCAAGAATAGACATTTGAAAGGCAATTTAAAATAAATAAAGAATAGTGAACAACAGGCTGAATAAGTGTACGTTATATGAGGCATAAATAACCAACTGAGAACGTGCCTGGTATGTTAACGTAACATATTATGGTAAGAGTCATTCAAATAACTATAACATATAGAACATGCTATACGTTTACCAAACAATCTGTCACTCCTAATCGCTAAATCCCATGAAATCTTATACGTCTAGTCTCTTACGTGAATGAGCTAAATAATATTATTTGATATTTTACGCTAATGTGTTAATAATTTCACACATAAGTCGCTCCTGAGTATAAGTCGCACCCCCGGCCAAACTATGAAAAAAACTGCGACTTATAGTCCGACAAATACGGTACTCTCCTCAAGTTTTCTTTTTTTTGTTGTTTTCACAACCTATATCCTTTAAGTTCTAAAGGTTTGATTTGGCTCTAGTCTGAACAAGCTAGCGTGCCGCAGTCCACACTCCAAACCAGTAGGGGGTGGCGTGGTACTTGTGTGAAATAATGTGTACGTTATAATATGTTCACAAATAATAGCTTTAAAGCAGGGGTCACCAACCTTTTTGAAACCAAGAGCTACTTCTTGGGTACTGATTAATGCGAAGGGCTACCAGTTTGATACACACTTAAATAAATTGCCAGAAATAGCCAAATTGCTCAATTTACCTTTAACTCTATGTTATTATTAATAATTAATGATATTTACACTAATTGAACGGTTTAAAAGAGGAGAAAACACGAAACAAATTACAATTAAATTTTGAGACATAGTTTATCTTCAATTTCGACTCTTTAAAATTCAAAATTCTACCGAAAAAAAGAAGAGAAAAACTAGCTAATTCGAATCTTTTTGGAAAAAAAAAATCTAAAAATTTATGGAACATCATTAGTAATTTTTCCTGATTAAGATTAATTTTAGAATTTTGATGACATGTTTTAAATAGGTTAAAATCCAATCTGCACTTTGTTAGAATATATAACAAATTGGACCAAGCTATATTTCTAACAAAGACAAATCATTATTTCTTCTAGATTTTCCAGAACAAAAATTTTAAAAGAAATTCAAAAGACTTTGAAATAAGATTTAAATTTGATTCCACAGATTTTCTAGATTTGCCAGAATAATTTTTTTGAATTTTAATCATAATAAGTTTGAAGAAATATTTCACAAATATTCTTCGTCGAAAAAACTGAAGCTAAAATGAAGAATTAAATTAAAATGTATTTATTATTCTTATAATAAAAAACAATTTTTACTTGAACATTGATTTAAATTGTCAGGAAAGAAGAGGAAGGAATTTAAAAGGTAAAAAGGTATATGTGCTTAAAAATCCTAAAATCATTTTTAAGGTTGTATTTTTTCTATAAAATTGTCTTTCTGAAAGTTATAAGAAGCAAAGTAAAACAATTAATTCATTTATTTAAACAAGTGAAGACCAAGTCTTTAAAATATTTTCGTGGATTTTCAAATTCTATTTGAGTTTTGTCTCTCTTAGAATCAAAAATGTCAGGCAAAGCGAGACCAGCTTGCTAATAAATAAATAAAATTTAAAAAATAGAGGCAGCTCACTGGTAAGTGCTGCTATTTGAGCTATTTTTAGAACAGGCCAGCGGGCTACTCATCTGGTCCTTACGGGCTACCTGGTGCCCGCGGGCACCGCGTTGGTGACCCCTGATGTAAGTGGTATTACAATGTGTACTGCTAGCACACATGCTAACTTCCTTAGCATTAGCTTCCTTAGCCGTATTACAATTTGCTGCTGCTCCTCGAGCGAACTAAGTAGTGTTTTCAAGGTGAGATAAATCAACAAAGTCTTGTTCAGACGCTCACAAATCGACCTTTTAACTTTGCATTTTGCACTACCGGAAAATTAAATCTGCCTTGTTTTAAGCGCCGTGTGTGATGATGCTAACCTAGCATGCTAACTCAGCGAACCTTCCCCCACCATGACACAAAAGTGACTTTTTGCTTGATAGGACGCTGCTAAACTGGGCTGAAACATGTGCTTATTTGGACTCAAGTCCCTCAAAAACGGGAACATTATATTTAAATTTTATTTTAATGCTCTGATAAGTAGGAAAAGGTGACACCAAAGTACCACTCATATATACAGTCGCGGTCAAAAGTTGACATACACTTGTAAAGAACATAATGTCATGGCTGTCTTGAGTTTCCAATCATTTTTACAACTCTTATTTTTTTGTGATAGAGTGATTGGAGCACATACTTTTTCATGAAGTTTGGTTCTTTTATGAATTTATGGTGGGTCTACTGATAATGTGAGCAAATGTGCTGGGTCAAAAGTATACATACAGCAATGTTAATATTTGGCAAGTTTCACTGCAATAAGGCGCTTTTGGTAGCCATCCACAAGCTTCTGCTTGAATTTTTTGACCACTCCTCTTGACAAAATTGGTGCAGTTCTGCTAAATTTGTTGGTTTTTCTGACATGGACTTGTTTCTTCAGCATTGTCCACACGTTTAAGTCAGGACTTTGGGAAGGCCATTCTAAAACCTTCATTCTAGCCTGATTTAGCCATTCCTTTACCACTTTTGACGTGTGTTTGGGGTCATTGTCCTGTTGGAACACCCAACTGCGCCCAAGACCCAACCTCCGGGCTGATGATTTTAGCTTGTCCTGAATTTTTGACCACAGAACTTTCCTCCAGAGGTCTTATCTTCGTCCATGTGATGTCAGATGAAACAAAAAATTGAGCTGTTTGGCCACAATACCCAGCAATATGTTTGGAGGAGAAAAGGTTAGGCTTTTAATCCCAGGAACACCACACCTACCGTCAAGCATGGTGGTGGTAGTATTATGCTTTAGGCCTGTTTTGCTGCCAATGGAACTGGTGCGTTACAGAGAGTAAATGGGATTACTGCCAAATTCTTCAGGACAACCTAAACCAGTGGTTCTTAACCTTGTTGGAGGTACCGAACCCCACCAGTTTCATATGCGCATTCACCGAACCCTTCTTTAGTGAAAAATAAAATGTGTTTTATTTTCAAATTCAAGACAAAGTTATATGTTTTTGGTAACACTTTAGTATGGGGAACATATTCTAAGTAACAAAGACTTCATTTAGAGTTATTTGGTTAGGGTTAGGGCCAGGGTTAGAGGGTTAGGGTTATAATAAGGCCGTGCCGAATAAGGCATTGATAAGTACTTAATAATGACTAGTTAAGAGCCAATATGTTACTAATTTGCATGTTAATAAGCAACTAATTAATGGTGAATATGTTCCCCATACTAAAGTGTTACCATGTTTTTTTACTGGTGCATAAAATGAACCGTGCATGAACGTCACCTTGTTCAAAGAACAAAACCAACACAGTGCATAAACTGAAACTCACAACAAATTACACACCTGCAAACCAGTCTGCTGTTGCCGTATCCGTAATACGCAGACAGGGAGAAGTTTGTATTTACACGATGAGTCGGGTGTGTTTTGACCTCCGCCGAACCCCTGAGGCCGACTCACCGAACCCCTAGGGTTCGATCGAACCCAGGTTAAGAACCACTGACCTAAAATCATCAGCCCGGAGGTTGGGTCTTGGGCGCAGTTGGGTGTTCTAACAGGACAATGACCCCAAACACACGTCAAAAGTGGTAAAGGAATGGCTAAATCAGGCTAGAATGAAGGTTTTTAGAATGGCCTTCCCAAAGTCCTGACTTAAACGTGTGGACAATGCTGAAGAAACAAGTCCATGTCAGAAAAACCAACACATTTAGCTGAACTGCACCAATTTTGTCAAGAGGAGTGGTCAAAAAGTGGAGGGTGGAGTGCCATCTCCGGGTTGCGGAGGAGACCCTGCCCCGAGTGGAGGAGTTCAAGTACCTCGGAGTCTTGTTCACGAGTGAGGGAAGAGTGGATCGTGAGATCGACAGGCGGACGCTGTATCGATCCGTTGTGGTGAAGAAGGAGCTGAGCCGGAAGGCAAAGCTCTCAATTTACCGGTCGATCTACGTTCCCATCCTCACCTATGGTCATGAGCTTTGGGTTATGACCGAAAGGACAAGATCACGGGTACAAGCGGCCCAAATGAGTTTCCTCCGCCGGGTGGCGGGGCTCTCCCTTAGAGATAGGGCGAGAAGCCACGGGGAAGACCTAGGACACGTTGGGAAGACTATGTCTCCCGGCTGGCCTGGGAACGCCTCGGGATCCCCCTAGAAGAGCTGGACGAAGTGGCTGGGGAGAGGGAAGTCTGGGCTTCCCTGCTTAGGCTGCTGCCCCCGCGACCCGACCTCGGCTAAGCGGAAATAGATGGATGGTGGTCAAAAATTCAAGCAGAAGCTTGTGGATGGCTAACAAAAGTGCCTTATTGCAGTGAAACTTGCCAAGGGACATGTAAGCAAATATTAATATTGCTGTATGTATACTTTTGACCCAGCACATTTGCTCACATTTTCAGTAGACCCATAATAAATTCATAAAAGAAGCAAACTTCATGAATGTTTTTTGTGACCAACAAGTATGTGCTCCAATCACTCTATCACAAAAAAATAAGAGTTGTAGAAATGATTGTAAACTCAAGACAGCCATGACATGATGTCCTTTACAAGTGTATGTACACTTTGGACCAGGACTGTACAACTAGCTTTATTTGTGTTGTCTGATTTTGTGATGATCTCATTTCCGAATGAGTCGCTGCTCTTAGTCGGAGTGTAAATGTACTGAATGTGTCTCGGAGAATCAGTGTTTATGCCTTGGAACGTGGAGAAAAGTAATATAATAGTGTTTTTTGGACGAATTATGTAAGACGTTGCCCCTCTTCACTATCAGTTTACGCCGCTAGATGGAGACATTGTATAGGAGTTTTCTTGTTAAATAATAATGGACAAGCTCAACTTAACCCCTCCTTTCCTTCTATTTTGAATGTTTTTTTGCTCTTTTTCAGGGATCAAACCGTGAGTTTGTGGCACTGAAATGTCTTTTAATGTGATCGCTACCTATAGCAGTGTTATTTTTGTTTTTAAACCGTGCCCTGGCTTGACCTTATTATTAGTCTGACACTGGGTTAGGTCATAGAGAAGTGTGTGTGTCACAATGCCACCAGATAGTGGTATGATCACACACACACACACACACACACACACACACACACACACACACACACACACACACACACACACACACACACACACACACACACACACACACACACACACACACACACACACACATCCACCCACACTGTGCCATGAGCAGCTGTGAGTTTTTCATGTTCTGCTCCACCTTCTGCATACTTGACTCAGTAGACTATGAATCCCTAGATGCCCGCTCAGATCCAGCATTCAAAGCCTCGCTCTTGCCGCATTAACCGACCCCCTTTCCCATGTTTGCATGTGCGTGAAACTGAAAGCGTGTGCGAATGGACAAACTTGACAAGAGGGACAACACACAAAGTGGCACTTGTATATAATGTACGATATATTCATTTTTTAATATTTCTTTTTTGTACCAGCCAAACTGCTGATATTTATAACAATGGCCTATTTATGTAAAAAAAAAAAAAAAAAGGTTCCTCCTGTAAATAATCAACTATCAGTTGAAATAAAGATCTTTTAGTATGAACACTGTGGGGTGTTGCCTTATGTCACAGGCATACTTGCCAACCTTGACACCGCCGAATTCGGGAGATGGGGGGGTTGTATATTGTAGCGTCCCGGAAGAGTTAGTGCTGCAAGGGGTTCTGGGTATTTGTTCTGTTGTGTTTATGTTGTATTGCGGTGCGGATGTTCTCCCGAAATGTGTTTGTCATTCTTGTTTGGTGTGGGTTCACAGTGTGGCGCATATTTGTAACATTGTTAAAGTTGTTTATACGGTCACCCTCAGTGTGACCTGTATGGCTGTTGACCAAGTATGCGTTGCATTCACTTATGTGTGTGTGTGAAAAGCCGCATATATTGTGTGACTGGGCCGGCACGCTGTTTGTATTGAGGAAAAGGGGACGTAAAGACAGGTTGTAGAGGTCGCTAAAGGCAGTGCCTTTAAGGCACGCCCCCAATAATGTTGTCCGGGCGGAAATCGGGAGAATGGTTGCCCCGGGAGATTTTCGGGAGGGGCACTGAAATTCGTGAGTCTCCCGGGAAAATCGGGAGGGTTGGCAAGTATGGTCACAGGTCTTCCCGACTCAAGGCCCATGGGCCAGACCTCGATCTACAGTACAGGCCAAAAGTGTCGCGGCCCGGGCGCATGCCAATCCGGCTGCAGCAGGCAGCTGCAATCAATCTGCAATCTGCACACCTGTCGCCGATGAGCTCCCTGGGCTTCGTAAGCCAGTGCAGACCTGCGTTCCGGCCCGGAACGTAGTCATCTGTTCCTGTACCGTAAGCGATCATTGAGCTCTATGCACTCTTGCTCTCTCTGTGTGTTTGATTGGTCTCGTGTCTTCCTGGTCGTCCTTCCCGCAGTCTGCCTTCGTTCCGCGTCACGAGCTGTGTGTCTCGTCTTCCCCGCGTTGCTTCTGCTTCCCTGACTGCCTCTTTGATCTCGACCTCCCGCCTGGACACGGACCTTCCACGCCCCGCTATAGCCCCCCGACTTACTGTTTGTCTCACGGATCTATGAGCCCGACTTGCCTCTCGCTCAACATTCACGGTAACACTCAACAGTTAATTCCAACACAAAGTCACACACCATACACTTTTGGATTTAGTCACACTGCATTTTCTAGTTTATTAATATTATTGTTTGTTATTATATGTATATGTATATATATATATATATATATATATATATATATTAGGGCTGCAACAACTAATCGATTAAATCGATTAAAATCGATTATTAAAATAGTTACCGATTAATTAGTCATCGATTCGTTGGATCTATGCTATGCGCATGCGCAGTTTTTTAAAAAAAATTTATACTTTTTTTTTTTAATTTTATTTTATTTTTTTTACTAAACCTTTATTTATAAACTGCAACATTTACAAACAGCTGAGAAACAATAATCATAATAAGTATGGTGCCGGTATTCTGTTTTTTTTCCAATAAAATACTGGATAGGATAGAAATGTAGTTTGTCTCTTTTATCCGATCATTAATCGATTAATCGAAGTAATAATCGACAGATTAATCGATTATCAAATTAATCGTTAGTTGCAGCCCTAATATATTTTATATATATATATATATATATATATATATATATATATATATATATATATATATATACATATATATATATATATATATATATATATATATATATATATATATATATATATATATACACATAATAAAACAGTGCTAAACTATATCCCTGCTGTCTGTGCCGTCTCTACTCCCCCTGTATGTAACAAAAAGTTTGGACACACCTTGTCATTTAATGCATTTTCTTTATTTTTATGACTATTTACATTGTAGATTATCACTGAAGACATCAAAACTATGAATGAACACATGTGGAGTTATGTACTTAACAAAAAAAAAAGTTGAAATAGCTGAAAACATGTTTTGTATTCTAGCTTCTTCAAAATAGCCACCCTTTTGCTCTGATTACTGCTTTGCACACTCTTGGCATTCTCTCCATGAGCTTCAAGAGGTAGTCACCTGAAATGGTTTTCACTTCACAGGCGTGCTTGATATTGTGGTTAGTAAAATATCTAACATGCTAACTTAAGCATGCTAACAGCGTGTGTCAAGTACCAACCTACACTATATTGCCAAAAGTATTTGGCCACCTTCAAATATGAACTTGAAGTGCCATCCTATGGAATTGTCCAAAATGTTTTGGTATTCTGGAGCATCCAAAGTTCCTTTCACTGGAACTAAGAGGCCAAGCCCAACTCCTGGAAAACAACCCCACACCATAATTCCTCCTCCACCAAATTTCCCACTCAGCACAATGCAGTCCGAAATGTAGCGTTCTCCCGGCAACCTCCAAACCCAGACTGGTCCATCAGATTGCCAGATGGAAAAGCGTGATTCATCACTCCAGAGAAGGCGTCTCCACTGCTCTAGAGTCCAGTGGCGACGTGCTTTACACCACTGCATCCCACGCTTCGCATTGCACTTGGTGATGTATGGCTTAGATGCAGCCGCTCGGCCATGGAAACCCATTCCATGAAGCTCTCTGCGTACTGTACGTGGGCTAATTGGAAGGTCACATGAAGTTTGGAGCTATGTAGCAACTGACTGTGCAGAAAGTCTTTGCACTATGCTGACGTTTACGTTTACGTGGCCTACCACTTTGTGGCTGAGTTGCTGTTGTTCCCAAACTCTTCCATTTTCTTATAATAACGGCGACAGTTGACTTCAGCATCCGCTGACCCCGTAAACCAGGGGTGGGCAATTAATTTTTACCGGGGGCCTCATGAGTAACCCGAGCACTGCTGAAGGGCCACACCGACAATATTTCAATTAAATTTTGCTCAAATTATTTTTGATATACCGTAAAATAAATAATAATAATAATTTCATTTAACCTAACTTAACTTTTTTCCAAAAGCAGATTGCTTTTGATGGTTTTATTTTTAACACTGTCTTACACAACACTTCCTGATGTATAATACAATGCAAAAATGTCAATTTCTGTCACTTTATCCTGCATCCTCTTTAAAAGTCCAACATTTTTCCCAGTCACATTTGGACAACCATCTGTTGTCACACCTGCCAGCTTGTCCCATTTCAGTCCTAACATGTCCAAACACGCATTTACCTATGTGAACAAGTCATTACCTTCTTTCACAAATGTTTGTAGAAACAGTCTCCATGCCTAAGTGCTTGATTTTATACACCGGGCCAAGTGATTAGGGCACCTGATTCTCACCATTTGGATGGGTGGCCAAATACTTTTGGCAATATAGTGTATATCAGTGGTCCCCAACCTTTTTGTAGCTGCGGACCGGTCAACGCTTGAAAATTTGGGGGGGGGGGGAGAGAGAGAGTGTATTTAAAAAAAAAAAGAATAAATAATTTTTTTTTTTTTTTTTTTTTTACATAAATAAATACAATCATGTGTGCTTGTGTGTTTAAAAAAAAAAAAAAAAAAATTTTTTTTTTTTTTTTTTTTACATAAATAAATACAATCATGTGTGCTTACGGACTGTATCCCTGCAGACTGTATTGATCTATATTGACATAAATGTATATATTGTGTTTTTTATGTTGTTTTCATTAAAAAAAAAAAAAAAAAAAAAATTTAATTCTTGTGCGGCCCGGTACCAGTCGGTCCGGTGGTTGGGGACCACTGGTGTATATGACTAAAAGGTTGATACCTGCAGAGTCAGCAAAAAAGCTAGAAATATGATATAATATATAAACTTGTCTTTACACTCCACTGGTACGTTAATATGAGACTTGTTTTTAACACTTTAATGACCGAGACCCTTTTGGCTGCACAGGACCTTTTAACGTTCACCAAAGTTGAGGAATAGTTTTCCATCCATCCATTTTCTACCGCTTGTACAGAATGTACATGAAAATAAAGAATGTGGGATTTACAATATTAACTATAAAGGATAAAACACTGAATATTGACAACATATGAACGTCACACCCCCTCTCCATCCACATATTTTACAATCCATTTTCTACCGCTTGTCCCGTTCGGAGTCGCGGGGGTGCTGGAGCCTATCTCAGCTGCATTCGGGCGGAAGGCGGGGTACACCCTGGACAAGTCGCCACCTCATCACAGGGCCAGGAATAGTTTTGAAAATGAAAAATATCAAAAAGCACTCAGTTTGCACACTTCTGATGGAACTGAATTCCAAAATGTGCTCCTCAGCTTCAGCTTCGAACTACAAAAAAAATAATAATCAAGAAGCCCCGCCCCCTTTGGCGCCGTTCCTCTCACTTCTAGTAGTCCGTGCTACCTCGCGCCCTTCAAGACGTACCATTTTTAGACCAAGTGAAAAGTTGGGCTTTGTCTTCACGTGGCTAAAGGAAGTGGACTGTTTCCATTTGGTGGCACGACACCCACAAAAAAAAAGCCTTTGGTGTCCGTGATCCTGCCTTCAACATGTTGATTACACCCCCAGACTCCAAGACTGACCAAGACACAATCCCGAACCAGACTCCATTGTTCTCCCCTGGCATTTTGTTTGACATTTTGTTTGACGAGGGTTATTCATACCCCTTTTTAGCAACGTGATGATTTTGTTATTATAACTCTATTTATCATTAATCATCACGGCCGAGCGTTTTATTGAACAAGTCTCCTATTTTTTGTTGTTGTTATTTTGGTCTTCAATGATGTGTGATGGCAGTTTGAGGCCAGGCTGAACACAAGCGATAAGAGGTCAGAGACTGCGAGGAAGTGTTTCATAAGAGGCTACGGAATGCAGCTCAGGTATTTATCAGTGTTTGGGAACCTGCACCATCCTCACAGATCTCACTAAATGACATGCATTTTAATCATCAAGCAATCATGAACTACAATATACAAACCCCAAAACCAGTGAAGTTGTGTAAATGGTCAATAAAAACTGTTCAACTTACAGTATATTCAATTGAATAGACTGCAAAGACAAGATATTTAACGTACGAACTGTAAAACTTTGTTATTTTTTGCAAATATTAGCTCATTTGGAATTTGAGGCCTTCGACATGTTTCAAAAAAGCTGGCACAAGTGGCAAAAAAGACTGGGAAAGTTGAGGAATGCTCATCAAACACTTATTTGGAACATACCACGGGTGAACAGGCTAATTGGGAACAGGTGGGTGCCATGATTGGGTATAAAATGTGCATTTCCATGAAACATTTCTCAACCAGCTATTGCAAGGAATTTAGGGATTTCACCATCTACGGTCCGTAATATCATCAAAAGGTTCAGAGAATCTGGAGAAATCACCGCACGTAAGCGATGATATTACGCACCTTCGATCCCTCGGGCGGTACTGCATCAAAAAGCGACATCAGTGTGTAAAGGATATCACCACATGGGCTCAGGAACACTTCAGAAAACCACTGTCAGTAACTACAGTTGGTCGCTGCATTTGTAAGTGCAAGTTAAAACTCTACTATGCAAAGCCAAAGCCATTTATCAACAACACCCAGAAACGCAGCCGCCGTAATATCATCAAAAGGATCAGAGAATCTGGAGAAATCACCGCACGTAAGCGATGATATTACGCACCTTCGATCCCTCGGGCGGTACTGCATCAAAAAGCGACATCAGTGTGTAAAGGATATCACCACATGGGCTCAGGAACACTTCAGAAAACCACTGTGAGTAACTACAGTTGGTCGCTACATCTGTAAGTGCAATTTAAAACTCTATAATGCAAAGCCAAAGCCATTTATCAACAACACCCAGAAACGCCGCCGCCGTAATATCATCAAAAGGTTCAGAGAATCTGGAGAAATCACCGCACGTAAGCGATGATATTACGGACCTTCGATCCCTCGGGCGGTACTGCATCAAAAAGCGACATCAGTGTGTAAAGGATATCACCACATGGGCTCAGGAACACTTCAGAAAACCACTGTCAGTAACTACAGTTTGTCGCTGCATCTGTAAGTGCAAGTTAAAACTCTACAATGCAAAGCCAAAGCCATTTATCAACAACACCCAGAAACGCCGCCGCCGTAATATCATCAAAAGGATCAGAGAATCTGGAGAAATCACCGCACGTAAGCGATGATATTACGCACCTTCGATCCCTCGGGCGGTACAGCATCAAAAAGCGACATCAGTGTGTAAAGGATATCACCACAGGGGCTCAGGAACACTTCAGAAAACCACTGTCAGTAACTACAGTTGGTCGCTGCATCTGTAAGTGCAAGTTAAAACTCTACAATGCAAAGCCAAAGCCATTTATCAACAACACCCAGAAACGCCGCCGCCGTAATATCATCAAAAGGATCAGAGAATCTGGAGAAATCACCGCACGTAAGCGATGATATTACGGACCTTCGATCCCTCGGGCGGTACTGCATCAAAAAGCGACATCAGTGTGTAAAGGATATCACCACATGGGTTCAGGAACACTTCAGAAAACCACTGTCAGTAACTACAGTTGGTCGCTGCATCTGTAAGTGCAAGTTAAAACTCTACAATGCAAAGCCAAAGCCATTCATCAACAACACCCAGAAACGCAGCCGCCGTAATATCATCAAAAGGATCAGAGAATCTGGAGAAATCACCGCACGTAAGCGATGATATTACGCACCTTCGATCCCTCGGGCGGTACTGCATCAAAAAGCGACATCAGTGTGTAAAGGATATCACCACATGGGCTCAGGAACACTTCAGAAAACCACTGTGAGTAACTACAGTTGGTCGCTACATCTGTAAGTGCAATTTAAAACTCTATAATGCAAAGCCAAAGCCATTTATCAACAACACCCAGAAACGCCGCCGCCGTAATATCATCAAAAGGTTCAGAGAATCTGGAGAAATCACCGCACGTAAGCGATGATATTACGGACCTTCGATCCCTCGGGCGGTACTGCATCAAAAAGCGACATCAGTGTGTAAAGGATATCACCACATGGGCTCAGGAACACTTCAGAAAACCACTGTCAGTAACTACAGTTTGTCGCTGCATCTGTAAGTGCAAGTTAAAACTCTACAATGCAAAGCCAAAGCCATTTATCAACAACACCCAGAAACGCCGCCGCCGTAATATCATCAAAAGGATCAGAGAATCTGGAGAAATCACCGCACGTAAGCGATGATATTACGCACCTTCGATCCCTCGGGCGGTACAGCATCAAAAAGCGACATCAGTGTGTAAAGGATATCACCACATGGGCTCAGGAACACTTCAGAAAACCACTGTCAGTAACTACAGTTTGTCGCTGCATCTGTAAGTGCAAGTTAAAACTCTACAATGCAAAGCCAAAGCCATTTATCAACAACACCCAGAAACGCCGCCGCCGTAATATCATCAAAAGGATCAGAGAATCTGGAGAAATCACCGCACGTAAGCGATGATATTACGGACCTTCGATCCCTCGGGCGGTACTGCATCAAAAAGCGACATCAGTGTGTAAAGGATATCACCACATGGGCTCAGGAACACTTCAGAAAACCACTGTCACTAGCTACAGTTGATCGCTGCATCTGTAAGTGCAAGTTAAAACTCTACAATGCAAAGCCAAAGCCATTTATCAACAACACCCAGAAACGCAGCCGCCGTAATATCATCAAAAGGATCAGAGAATCTGGAGAAATCACCGCACGTAAGCGATGATATTACGCACCTTCGATCCCTCGGGCGGTACTGCATCAAAAAGCGACATCAGTGTGTAAAGGATATCACCACATGGGCTCTGGAACACTTCAGAAAACCACTGTGAGTAACTACAGTTGGTCGCTACATCTGTAAGTGCAATTTAAAACTCTATAATGCAAAGCCAAAGCCATTTATCAACAACACCCAGAAACGCCGCCGCCGTAATATCATCAAAAGGTTCAGAGAATCTGGAGAAATCACCGCACGTAAGCGATGATATTACGGACCTTCGATCCCTCGGGCGGTACTGCATCAAAAAGCGACATCAGTGTGTAAAGGATATCACCACATGGGCTCAGGAACACTTCAGAAAACCACTGTCAGTAACTACAGTTTGTCGCTGCATCTGTAAGTGCAAGTTAAAACTCTACAATGCAAAGCCAAAGCCATTTATCAACAACACCCAGAAACGCCGCCGCCGTAATATCATCAAAAGGATCAGAGAATCTGGAGAAATCACCGCACGTAAGCGATGATATTACGCACCTTCGGTCCCTCGGGCGGTACAGCATCAAAAAGCGACATCAGTGTGTAAAGGATATCACCACATGGGCTCAGGAACACTTCAGAAAACCACTGTCAGTAACTACAGTTGGTCGCTGCATCTGTAAGTGCAAGTTAAAACTCTACAATGCAAAGCCAAAGCCATTTATCAACAACACCCAGAAGCGCAGCCGCCGTAATATCATCAAAAGGTTCAGAGAATCTGGAGAAATCACTGCACGTAAGCAATGATATTACGGACCTTCGATCCCTCGGGCGGTACTGCATCAAAAAGCGACATCAGTGTGTAAAGGATATCACCACATGGGCTCAGGAACACTTCCGAAAACCACTGTCAGTAACTACAGTTGGTCACTGCATCTGTAAGTGCAAGTTAAAACTCTACAATGCAAAGCCAAAGCCATTTATCAACAACACCCAGAAACGCCGCCGCCGTAATATCATCAAAAGGATCAGAGAATCTGGAGAAATCACCGCACGTAAGCGATGATATTACGGACCTTTGATCCCTCAGGCGGTACTGCATCAAAAAGAGACATCAGTGTGTAAAGGATATCACCACATGGGCTCAGGAACACTTCAGAAAACCACTGTGAGTAACTACAGTTGGTCGCTACACCTGTAAGTGCAATTTAAAACTCTATAATGCAAAGCCAAAGCCATTTATCAACAACACCCAGAAACGCCGCCGCCGTAATATCATCAAAAGGATCAGAGAATCTGGAGAAATCACCGCACGTAAGCGATGATATTACGGACCTTCGATCCCTCAGGCGGTACTGCATCAAAAAGCGACATCAGTGTGTAAAGGATATCACCACATGGGCTCAGGAACACTTCAGAAAACCACTGTCAGTAACTACAGTTTGTCGCTGCATCTGTAAGTGCAAGTTAAAACTCTACAATGCAAAGCCAAAGCCATTTATCAACAACACCCAGAAACGCCGCCGCCGTAATATCATCAAAAGGATCAGAGAATCTGGAGAAATCACCGCACGTAAGCGATGATATTACGGACCTTCGATCCCTCGGGCGGTACTGCATCAAAAAGCGACATCAGTGTGTAAAGGATATCACCACATGGGCTCAGGAACACTTCAGAAAACCACTGTCACTAGCTACAGTTGATCGCTGCATCTGTAAGTGCAAGTTAAAACTCTACAATGCAAAGCCAAAGCCATTTATCAACAACACCCAGAAACGCAGCCGCCGTAATATCATCAAAAGGATCAGAGAATCTGGAGAAATCACCGCACGTAAGCGATGATATTACGCACCTTCGATCCCTCGGGCGGTACTGCATCAAAAAGCGACATCAGTGTGTAAAGGATATCACCACATGGGCTCTGGAACACTTCAGAAAACCACTGTGAGTAACTACAGTTGGTCGCTACATCTGTAAGTGCAATTTAAAACTCTATAATGCAAAGCCAAAGCCATTTATCAACAACACCCAGAAACGCAGCCGCCGTAATATCATCAAAAGGTTCAGAGAATCTGGAGAAATCACCGCACGTAAGCGATGATATTACGGACCTTCGATCCCTCGGGCGGTACTGCATCAAAAAGCGACATCAGTGTGTAAAGGATATCACCACATGGGCTCAGGAACACTTCAGAAAACCACTGTCAGTAACTACAGTTTGTCGCTGCATCTGTAAGTGCAAGTTAAAACTCTACAATGCAAAGCCAAAGCCATTTATCAACAACACCCAGAAACGCCGCCGCCGTAATATCATCAAAAGGATCAGAGAATCTGGAGAAATCACCGCACGTAAGCGATGATATTACGCACCTTCGGTCCCTCGGGCGGTACAGCATCAAAAAGCGACATCAGTGTGTAAAGGATATCACCACATGGGCTCAGGAACACTTCAGAAAACCACTGTCAGTAACTACAGTTGGTCGCTGCATCTGTAAGTGCAAGTTAAAACTCTACTATGCAAAGCCAAAGCCATTTATCAACAACACCGAGAAGCGCAGCCGCCGTAATATCATCAAAAGGTTCAGAGAATCTGGAGAAATCACTGCACGTAAGCAATGATATTACGGACCTTCGATCCCTCGGGCGGTACTGCATCAAAAAGCGACATCAGTGTGTAAAGGATATCACCACATGGGCTCAGGAACACTTCCGAAAACCACTGTCAGTAACTACAGTTGGTCACTGCATCTGTAAGTGCAAGTTAAAACTCTACAATGCAAAGCCAAAGCCATTTATCAACAACACCCAGAAACGCCGCCGCCGTAATATCATCAAAAGGATCAGAGAATCTGGAGAAATCACCGCACGTAAGCGATGATATTACGGACCTTTGATCCCTCAGGCGGTACTGCATCAAAAAGAGACATCAGTGTGTAAAGGATATCACCACATGGGCTCAGGAACACTTCAGAAAACCACTGTCACTAGCTACAGTTGATCGCTGCATCTGTAAGTGCAAGTTAAAACTCTACAATGCAAAGCCAAAGCCATTTATCAACAACACCCAGAAACGCAGCCGCCGTAATATCATCAAAAGGATCAGAGAATCTGGAGAAATCACCGCACGTAAGCGATGATATTACGCACCTTCGATCCCTCGGGCGGTACTGCATCAAAAAGCGACATCAGTGTGTAAAGGATATCACCACATGGGCTCTGGAACACTTCAGAAAACCACTGTGAGTAACTACAGTTGGTCGCTACATCTGTAAGTGCAATTTAAAACTCTATAATGCAAAGCCAAAGCCATTTATCAACAACACCCAGAAACGCCGCCGCCGTAATATCATCAAAAGGATCAGAGAATCTGGAGAAATCACCGCACGTAAGCGATGATATTACGGACCTTCGATCCCTCGGGCGGTACTGCATCAAAAAGCGACATCAGTGTGTAAAGGATATCACCACATGGGCTCAGGAACACTTCAGAAAACCACTGTCAGTAACTACAGTTTGTCGCTGCATCTGTAAGTGCAAGTTAAAACTCTACAATGCAAAGCCAAAGCCATTTATCAACAACACCCAGAAACGCCGCCGCCGTAATATCATCAAAAGGATCAGAGAATCTGGAGAAATCACCGCACGTAAGCGATGATATTACGCACCTTCGGTCCCTCGGGCGGTACAGCATCAAAAAGCGACATCAGTGTGTAAAGGATATCACCACATGGGCTCAGGAACACTTCAGAAAACCACTGTCAGTAACTACAGTTGGTCGCTGCATCTGTAAGTGCAAGTTAAAACTCTACAATGCAAAGCCAAAGCCATTTATCAACAACACCCAGAAGCGCAGCCGCCGTAATATCATCAAAAGGTTCAGAGAATCTGGAGAAATCACTGCACGTAAGCAATGATATTACGGACCTTCGATCCCTCGGGCGGTACTGCATCAAAAAGCGACATCAGTGTGTAAAGGATATCACCACATGGGCTCAGGAACACTTCCGAAAACCACTGTCAGTAACTACAGTTAGTCACTGCATCTGTAAGTGCAAGTTAAAACTCTACAATGCAAAGCCAAAGCCATTTATCAACAACACCCAGAAACGCCGCCGCCGTAATATCATCAAAAGGATCAGAGAATCTGGAGAAATCACCGCACGTAAGCGATGATATTACGGACCTTTGATCCCTCAGGCGGTACTGCATCAAAAAGAGACATCAGTGTGTAAAGGATATCACCACATGGGCTCAGGAACACTTCAGAAAACCACTGTGAGTAACTACAGTTGGTCGCTACACCTGTAAGTGCAATTTAAAACTCTATAATGCAAAGCCAAAGCCATTTATCAACAACACCCAGAAACGCCGCCGCCGTAATATCATCAAAAGGATCAGAGAATCTGGAGAAATCACCGCACGTAAGCGATGATATTACGGACCTTCGATCCCTCAGGCGGTACTGCATCAAAAAGCGACATCAGTGTGTAAAGGATATCACCACATGGGCTCAGGAACACTTCAGAAAACCACTGTCAGTAACTACAGTTTGTCGCTGCATCTGTAAGTGCAAGTTAAAACTCTACAATGCAAAGCCAAAGCCATTTATCAACAACACCCAGAAACGCAGCCGCCGTAATATCATCAAAAGGATCAGAGAATCTGGAGAAATCACCGCACGTAAGCGATGATATTACGCACCTTCGATCCCTCGGGCGGTACTGCATCAAAAAGCGACATCAGTGTGTAAAGGATATCACCACATGGGCTCAGGAACACTTCAGAAAACCACTGTCAGTAACTACAGTTGGTCGCTGCATCTGTAAGTGGAAGTTAAAACTCTACAATGCAAAGCCAAAGCTATTTATCAACAACACCCAGAAACGCCGCCGCCGTAATATCATCAAAAGGATCAGAGAATCTGGAGAAATCACCGCACGTAAGCGATGATATTACGCACCTTCGATCCCTCGGGCGGTACTGCATCAAAAAGCGACATCAGTGTGTAAAGGATATCACCACATGGGCTCAGGAACACTTCAGAAAACCACTGTGAGTAACTACAGTTGGTCGCTACATCTGTAAGTGCAATTTAAAACTCTATAATGCAAAGCCAAAGCCATTTATCAACAACACCCAGAAACGCCGCCGCCGTAATATCATCAAAAGGATCAGAGAATCTGGAGAAATCACCGCACGTAAGCGATGATATTACGGACCTTCGATCCCTCGGGCGGTACTGCATCAAAAAGCGACATCAGTGTGTAAAGGATATCACCACATGGGCTCAGGAACACTTCAGAAAACCACTGTCACTAACTACAGTTGGTCGCTGCATCTGTAAGTGCAAGTTAAAACTCTACAATGCAAAGCCAAAGCCATTTATCAACAACACCCAGAAGCGCCACCGCCGTAATATCATCAAAAGGATCAGAGAATCTGGAGAAATCACCGCACGTAAGCAATGATATTACGGACCTTTGATCCCTCAGGCGGTACTGCATCAAAAAGCGACATCAGTGTGTAAAGGATATCACCACATGGGCTCAGGAACACTTCAGAAAACCACTGTGAGTAACTACAGTTGGTCGCTACATCTGTAAGTGCAATTTAAAACCCTATAATGCAAAGCCAAAGCCATTTATCAACAACACCCAGAAACGCCGCCGCCGTAATATCATCAAAAGGATCAGAGAATCTGGAGAAATCACCGCACGTAAGCGATGATATTACGGACCTTCGATCCCTCGGGCGGTACTGCATCAAAAAGCGACATCAGTGTGTAAAGGATATCACCACATGGGCTCAGGAACACTTCAGAAAACCACTGTGAGTAACTACAGTTGGTCGCTACATCTGTAAGTGCAATTTAAAACTCTATAATGCAAAGCCAAAGCCATTTATCAACAACACCCAGAAACGCCGCCGCCGTAATATCATCAAAAGAATCAGAGAATCTGGAGAAATCACCGCACGTAAGCGATGATATTACGGACCTTCGATCCCTCGGGCGGTACTGCATCAAAAAGCGACATCAGTGTGTAAAGGATATCACCACATGGGCTCAGGAACACTTCAGAAAACCACTGTCACTAACTACAGTTGGTCGCTGCATCTGTAAGTGCAAGTTAAAACTCTACTATGCAAAGCCAAAGCCATTTATCAACAACACCCAGAAGAGCCGCCGCCGTAATATCATCAAAAGGTTCAGAGAATCTGGAGAAATCACCGCACGTAAGCGATGATATTACGCACCTTCGATCCCTCGGGCGGTACTGCATCAAAAAGCGACATCAGTGTGTAAAGGATATCACCACATGGGCTCAGGAACACTTCAGAAAACCACTGTCAGTAACTACAGTTTGTCGCTGCATCTGTAAGTGCAAGTTAAAACTCTATAATGCAAAGCCAAAGCCATTTATCAACAACACCCAGAAACGCAGCCGCCGTAATATCATCAAAAGGATCAGAGAATCTGGAGAAATCACCGCACGTAAGCGATGATATTACGCACCTTCGATCCCTCGGGCGGTACTGCATCAAAAAGCGACATCAGTGTGTAAAGGATATCACCACATGGGCTCAGGAACACTTCAGAAAACCACTGTCAGTAACTACAGTCGGTCGCTGCATCTGTAAGTGCAAGTTACAACTCTACAATGCAAAGCCAAAGCCATTTATCAACAACACCCAGAAACGCCGCCGCCGTAATATCATCAAAAGGATCAGAGGATCTGGAGAAATCACCGCACGTAAGCGATGATATTACGCACCTTCGATCCCTCGGGCGGTACCGCATCAAAAAGCAACATCAGTGTGTAAAGGATATCACCACATGGGCTCAGGAACACTTCAGAAAACCACTGTCAGTAACTACAGTTGGTCGCTGCATCTGTAAGTGCAAGTTAAAACTCTACAATGCAAAGCCAAAGCCATTTATCAACAACACCCAGAAACGCCGCCGCCGTAATATCATCAAAAGGATCAGAGAATCTGGAGAAATCACCGCACATAAGCGATGATATTACGGACGTTCGATCCCTCAGGCGGTACTGCATCAAAAAGCGACATCAGTGTGTAAAGGATATTACCACATGGGCTCAGGAACACTTCAGAAAACCACTGTCAGTAACTACAGTTGGTCGCTGCATCTGTAAGTGGAAGTTAAAACTCTACAATGCAAAGCCAAAGCTATTTATCAACAACACCCAGAAACGCCGCCGCCGTAATATCATCAAAAGGATCAGAGAATCTGGAGAAATCACCGCACGTAAGCGATGATATTACGCACCTTCGATCCCTCGGGCGGTACTGCATCAAAAAGCGACATCAGTGTGTAAAGGATATCACCACATGGGCTCAGGAACATTTCAGAAAACCACTGTGAGTAACTACAGTTGGTCGCTACATCTGTAAGTGCAATTTAAAACTCTATAATGCAAAGCCAAAGCCATTTATCAACAACACCCAGAAACGCCGCCGCCGTAATATCATCAAAAGGATCAGAGAATCTGGAGAAATCACCGCACGTAAGCGATGATATTACGGACCTTCGATCCCTCGGGCGGTACTGCATCAAAAAGCGACATCAGTGTGTAAAGGATATCACCACATGGGCTCAGGAACACTTCAGAAAACCACTGTCACTAACTACAGTTGGTCGCTGCATCTGTAAGTGCAAGTTAAAACTCTACAATGCAAAGCCAAAGCCATTTATCAACAACACCCAGAAGCGCCACCGCCGTAATATCATCAAAAGGATCAGAGAATCTGGAGAAATCACCGCACGTAAGCAATGATATTACGGACCTTTGATCCCTCAGGCGGTACTGCATCAAAAAGCGACATCAGTGTGTAAAGGATATCACCACATGGGCTCAGGAACACTTCAGAAAACCACTGTGAGTAACTACAGTTGGTCGCTACATCTGTAAGTGCAATTTAAAACCCTATAATGCAAAGCCAAAGCCATTTATCAACAACACCCAGAAACGCCGCCGCCGTAATATCATCAAAAGGATCAGAGAATCTGGAGAAATCACCGCACGTAAGCGATGATATTACGGACCTTCGATCCCTCGGGCGGTACTGCATCAAAAAGCGACATCAGTGTGTAAAGGATATCACCACATGGGCTCAGGAACACTTCAGAAAACCACTGTGAGTAACTACAGTTGGTCGCTACATCTGTAAGTGCAATTTAAAACTCTATAATGCAAAGCCAAAGCCATTTATCAACAACACCCAGAAACGCCGCCGCCGTAATATCATCAAAAGAATCAGAGAATCTGGAGAAATCACCGCACGTAAGCGATGATATTACGGACCTTCGATCCCTCGGGCGGTACTGCATCAAAAAGCGACATCAGTGTGTAAAGGATATCACCACATGGGCTCAGGAACACTTCAGAAAACCACTGTCACTAACTACAGTTGGTCGCTGCATCTGTAAGTGCAAGTTAAAACTCTACTATGCAAAGCCAAAGCCATTTATCAACAACACCCAGAAGAGCCGCCGCCGTAATATCATCAAAAGGTTCAGAGAATCTGGAGAAATCACCGCACGTAAGCGATGATATTACGCACCTTCGATCCCTCGGGCGGTACTGCATCAAAAAGCGACATCAGTGTGTAAAGGATATCACCACATGGGCTCAGGAACACTTCAGAAAACCACTGTCAGTAACTACAGTTTGTCGCTGCATCTGTAAGTGCAAGTTAAAACTCTATAATGCAAAGCCAAAGCCATTTATCAACAACACCCAGAAACGCAGCCGCCGTAATATCATCAAAAGGATCAGAGAATCTGGAGAAATCACCGCACGTAAGCGATGATATTACGCACCTTCGATCCCTCGGGCGGTACTGCATCAAAAAGCGACATCAGTGTGTAAAGGATATCACCACATGGGCTCAGGAACACTTCAGAAAACCACTGTCAGTAACTACAGTCGGTCGCTGCATCTGTAAGTGCAAGTTACAACTCTACAATGCAAAGCCAAAGCCATTTATCAACAACACCCAGAAACGCCGCCGCCGTAATATCATCAAAAGGATCAGAGGATCTGGAGAAATCACCGCACGTAAGCGATGATATTACGCACCTTCGATCCCTCGGGCGGTACCGCATCAAAAAGCGACATCAGTGTGTAAAGGATATCACCACATGGGCTCAGGAACACTTCAGAAAACCACTGTGAGTAACTACAGTTGGTCGCTGCATCTGTAAGTGCAAGTTAAAACTCTACAATGCAAAGCCAAAGCCATTTATCAACAACACCCAGAAACGCCGCCGCCGTAATATCATCAAAAGGATCAGAGAATCTGGAGAAATCACCGCACATAAGCGATGATATTACGGACGTTCGATCCCTCAGGCGGTACTGCATCAAAAAGCGACATCAGTGTGTAAAGGATATTACCACATGGGCTCAGGAACACTTCAGAAAACCACTGTGAGTAACTACAGTTGGTCGCTGCATCTGTAAGTGCAAGTTAAAACTCTACAATGCAAAGCCAAAGCCATTTATCAACAACACCCAGAAACGCCGCTGCCGTAATATCATCAAAAGGATCAGAGAATCTGGAGAAATCACCGCACATAAGCGATGATATTACGGACGTTCGATCCCTCAGGCGGTACTGCATCAAAAAGCGACATCAGTGTGTAAAGGATATTACCACATGGGCTCAGGAACACTTCAGAAAACCACTGTGAGTAACTACAGTCGGTCGCTACATCTGTAAGTGCAAGTTAAAACTCTACTATGCAAAGCCGAAGCCATATTTATCAACAACACCCGGAAACGCCGCCGGCTTCGCTGGGCCCGAGCTCATCTAAGATGGACTGATGCAAAGTGGAAAAGTGTTCTGTGGTCTGACGAGTCCATATTTCAAATTGTTTTTTGGAAACTGTGGATGAAGAGGAAAAAAAACATCTGGACTGCCATAGGCGCAAAGTTGAAAAGTCCGCATCTGTGATGGTATGGGGGTGTATTAGTTCCCAAGACATGGGTAACTTACACATCTGGCACCATTAATGCTGAAAGGTACATACAGGTTTTGGAGCAACATATGTTGCCATCCAAGCAACGTTATCATGGACGCCCCTGCTTATTTCAGCAAGACAATGCCAAGCCACGTGTTACAACAGCATGGCTTCATAGTAAAAAAGTAAAAAGTGTGGGTACTAGACTGGCCTGCCTGTAGTCCAGACCTGTCTCCCATTGAAAATGTGTGGCGCATTATAAAGCCTAAAATACCACAACGGAGACCCCCGGACTGTTGAACAACTTAAGCTGTACATCAAGCAAGAAAGGGAAAGAATTCCACCTGAAAAGCTTCAAAAATGTGTCTCCTCAGTTCCCAAACGTTTACTGAGTGTTTTTAAAAGGAAAGGCCATGTAACACAGTGGTAAAAATGCCCCTGTGACAACTTTTTTGCAATGTGTTGCTGCCATTAAATTCTAAGTTAATGATTATTTGCAAAAAATAATAAAGTTTCTCAGTGTGAACATGAAATATCTTGTCTTTGCAGTCTATTCAATTGAATATAAGTTGAAAAGGATTAGCAAATCATTGTATTCTGTTTTTATTTACCATTTACACAACGTGACAACTTCACTGGTTTTGGGTTTTGTACAACACGAAGAAGAACATATTTTTTTGCTCCTCTTATGCAAGCATACAGTTTTCCATGTTGTCACATCGCGGTCAATGAAGTCACACTCCATCTGTTTCTGTTGTAATCTGAGAGTTTCCGCGTTTTTTTGCTTTCTTTTCAGGTCATCCCTGCAGCAACTCAAGCTCCTCTGTGGTGACATGGCAACGGAGTATGATTATGTAAAAAACAAAAAGTAAACAAGTACCATATTTTTCGGACTATAAGTCGCAGTTTTTTTCATGCGACTTATACTCAGGAGCGACTTATGTGTGAAATTAACACATTAGCGTAAAATATCAAATAATATTATTTATCTCATTCACGTAAGAGACTAGACGTATAAGATTTCATGGGATTTAGCGATTAGGAGTGACAGATTGTTTGGTAAACTTATAGCATATATATATATATATATATATATATATATATATATATATATATATATATATATATATATATATATATATATATATATATATATATATATATGTATAGCGTATAACGAGAATATGCCATTTTGCCGAAAAGACAGAGCCAACTGAAACGCTAACTTTATACGTTCGACTCCAAAAAGGGCTTAAAAAGCTAACCGCTAACAGTTAGCATTTTTCAAGTACCGGTACTACATTTTATGACACGGAGGTGTACACCAAATTATACGACTCAGAGGTTTTTACCTGTAAAGTTAGCTAAAATCTAAAAAAAGCTAACATGCTAACACAAGCATGTTAAAAGCATGTCTCAAGTTATATTATTATTACATGCTAACATCAGCATGCTTACTATTTTTAAAATTAGCAAAGAAAACTACAAGAGCTAACATGCTAACACTTAGCATTTTTCAAGTACTACATTTTATGACACGGAGGTGTACACCAAATTATGCGACTCAGAGGTTTTTACCTGCAAAGTTAGCTAAAATCTAAAAAAAGCTAACATGCTAACACAAGCATGGTAAAAGCATGTCTCAAGTTATATTATTATTACATGCTAACATCAGCATGCTTATTATTTTTAAAATTAGCTAAAAAAAAATAAAAGAGCTAACATGCTAACACTTAGTATTTTTGAAGTACTACATTTTACGACGCGGAGGTGTACACCAAATTATGCGACTCAGAGGTTTTTACCTGCAAAGTTAGCTAAAATCTAAAAAAAGCTAACATGCTAACACAAGCATGTTAAAAGCATGTCTCAAGTTATATTATTATTACATGCTAACATCAGCATACTTACTATTTTTAAAATTAGCAAAAAAACTACAAGAGCTAACATGCTAACACTTAGCATTTTTCAAGTACTACATTTTATGACACGGAGGTGTACACCAAACTATACGACTTAGAGGTTTATACCTGCAAAGTTAGCTAAAATCTAAAAAAGCTAACATGCTAACACAAGCATGTTAAAAGCATGTGTCAAGTAGCAAACTATATGACTAAAAGGTTTAGACCTGCACAGTTAGCAAAAAAAGCTTGAAATATTAGCATGTTAAAATGCTAACTGCTAGCTTTTTAACAGTTATCACGTTATATTATTACTACATGCTAACATCATTATGCTTACTATTTTTAAAATTAGCTAAAAAAAACTAAAAGAGCTAACATGCTAACACACATTTTTCAAGTACTACATTTTACGACACGGAGGTGTACACCAAATTATACGACTTAGAGGTTTATACCTGCAAAGTTAGCTAAAATCTAGCATGCTAACATAAGCATGCTAAAAGCATGTATCAAGTTTAGACTGGCACAGTTCGCAAAAAAGCTTGAAATATTAGCATGTTAAAATGCTAACTGTTAGCATTTTAACAGTTAGCATGTGTCAAGTATCAAGTTATATTATTACATCATTATTATTACATTTTAACAGCATTTTAACAGTTAGCATGTGTCAAGTATCAAGTTAAATTATTATTACATGCTTACTATTTTTAAAATTAGCAAAAAAAAACTACAAGAGCTAACATGCTAACATTTAGCATTTTTCAAGTACTACATTTTACGACACAGAGGTGTACACCAAATTATATGACTGCAAAGTTAGCTAAAACCTAACATGCTAACATAAGCATGCTAAAAGCATGTATCAAGTTTAGACCTGCACAGTTCGCAAAAAAGCTTGAAATATTAGCATGTTAAAATGCTAACTGTTAGCATTTTAACAGTTAGCATGTGTCAAGTATCAAGTTATATTATTACATCATTATTATTACATGCTAACATCAGCATGCTTACTATTTTTAAAATTAGCAAAAAAACTACAAGAGCTAACATGCTAACCCTTAGCATTTTTCAAGTACTACATTTTACGACACAGAGGTGTACACCAAATTATATGACTGCAAAGTTAGCTAAAATCTAACATGCTTACATAAGCATGCTAAAAGCATGTACCAAGTTTAGACCTGCACAGTTCGCAAAAAAGCTTGAAATACTAGCATGTTAAAATGCTAACTGTTAGCATTTTAACAGTTAGCATGTGTCAAGTATCAAGTTATATTATTACATCATTATTATTACATGCTAACATCAGCATGCTTACTATTTTTAAAATTAGCAAAAGAAACTACAAGAGCTAACATGCTAACATTTAGCATTTTTCAAGTACTACATTTTACGACACAGAGGTGTTCACCAAATTATATGACTGCAAAGTTAGCTAAAATCTAACATGCTAACATAAGCATGCTAAAAGCATGTATCAAGTTTAGACCTGCACAGTTCGCAAAAAAGCTTGAAATACTAGCATGTTAAAATGCCAGCTGTTAGCATTTTAACAGTTAGCATGTGTCAAGTATCAAGTTATATTATTACATCATTATTATTACATGCTAACATCAGCATGCTTACTATTTTTAAAATTAGCAAAAGAAACTACAAGAGCTAACATGCTAACATTTAGCATTTTTCAAGTACTACATTTTACGACACAGAGGTGTTCACCAAATTATATGACTGCAAAGCTAGATAAAATCTAACATGCTAACATAAGCATGCTAAAAGCATGTATCAAGTTTAGACCTGCACAGTTCGCAAAAAAGCTTGAAATATTAGCATGTTAAAATGCTAACTGTTAGCATTTTAACAGTTAGCATGTGTCAAGTACCAAGTTATATTATTACATCATTATTATTACATGCTAACATCAGCATGCTTACTATTTTTAAAATTAGCAAAAAAACTACAAGAGCTAACATGCTAACCCTTAACATTTTTCAAGTACTACATTTTACGACACAGAGGTGTACACCAAATGATATGACTGCAAAGTTAGCTCAAATCTAACATGCTAACATAAGCATGCTAAAAGCATGTATCAAGTTTAGACCTGCACAGTTCGCAAAAAAGCTTGAAATATTAGCATGTTAAAATGCTAACTGTTAGCATTTTAACAGTTAGCATGTGTCAAGTATCAAGTTATATTATTACATCATTATTATTACATGCTAACATCAGCATTCTTACTATTTTTAAAATTAGCAAAAAAAACTACAAGAGCTAACATGCTAACCCTTAACATTTTTCAAGTACTACATTTTACGACACAGAGGTGTACACCAAATGATATGACTGCAAAGTTAGCTAAAACCTAACATGCTAACGTAAGCATGCTAAAAGCATGTATCAAGTTTAGACCTGCACAGATCGCAAAAAAGCTTGAAATATTAGCATGTTAAAATGCTAACTGTTAGCATTTTAACAGTTAGCATGTGTCAAGTACCAAGTTATATTATTACATCATTATTATTACATGCTAACATCAGCATGCTTACTATTTTTAAAATTAGCAAAAAAACTACAAGAGCTAACATGCTAACCCTTAGCATTTTTCAAGTACTACATTTTACGACACAGAGGTGTACACCAAATTATATGACTGCAAAGTTAGCTCAAATCTAACATGCTTACATAAGCATGCTAAAAGCATGTACCAAGTTTAGACCTGCACAGTTCGCAAAAAAGCTTGAAATATTAGCACATTAAAATGCTAACTGTTAGCATTTTAACAGTTAGCATGTGTCAAGTACCAAGTTATATTATTACATCATTATTATTACATGCTAACATCAGCATGCTTACTATTTTTAAAATTAGCAAAAAAACTACAAGAGCTAACATGCTAACACTTAGCATTTGTCAAGTACTACATTGTACAACACAGAGGTGTTCACCAAATTATATGACTGCAAAGTTAGTTAAAATCTAACATGCTAACATAAGCATGCTAAAAGCATGTATCAAGTTTAGACCTGCACAGTTCGCAAAAAAGCTTGAAATATTAGAATGTTAAAATGCCAACTGTTAGCATTTTAACAGTTAGCATGTGTCAAGTATCAAGTTATATTATTACATCATTATTATTACATGCTAACATCAGCATTCTTACTATTTTCAAAATTAGCAAAAAAAACTACAAGAGCTAACATGCTAACACTTAGCATTTTTCAAGTACTACATTTTACGACACAGAGGTGTACACCAAATGATATGACTGCAAAGTTAGCTAAAATCTAACATGCTAACATAAGCATGCTAAAAGCATGTATCAAGTTTAGACCTGCACAGTTCGCAAAAAAGCTTGAAATATTAGCATGTTTAAATGCCAACTGTTAGCATTTTAACAGTTAGCATGTGTCAAGTATCAAGTTATATTGTTATTACATGCTAACATCAGCATGCTTACCATTTTTCAAATCAGCAAAAAGACTAAAAGAGCTAACATGCTCTTTTCTGGGGCGGTATAGCTCGGTTGGTAGAGTGGCCGTGCCATCAACCTGAGGGTTGCAGGTTCGATTCCCGCTTCCGCCATCCTAGTCACTGCCGTTGTGTCCTTGGGCAAGACACTTTACCCACCTGCTCTCAGTGCCACCCACACTGGTTTAAATGTAACTTAGATATTGGGTTTTCACTATGTAAAGTGCTTTGAGTCACTAGAGAAAAGCGCTATATAAATATAATTCACTTCACTTCACTTCATGCTAACAGTTAGCATTTCTCAAGTACTACATTTTGCGACACAGAGGTGTGCACCTGCAAAGTTTGCCAAAAAAAATAAAAAAATTCTAGCAATATTAGCATGCTAACTTAATCATGCTAACAGTTAGCATGCGACGTTGACACTAATGTTAGCATGCTGGCATAGTAACGTTAGCGTTCAGCATTCACACAATAATAAATAAAGCGACGAACAATGGGAGTCTGTGGCACGCTCTCCCTGACCACCTGAGGGCACCACAGACTGTGGATGCTTTTAAAAAAAGGCTTAAAAACTTTTCTTTTTGGAAAGGGCTTTTTTTTAGATATATGCATACTAGTTTTAGTTTTAGTTCTAGTTTTTATTTATTTTTATTTTTTATTATCTTTTTATTTTGATACGCTGTAACACTTTGAGGTTGTCTGCTCAATGTAAAGTGCTTTTTAAAAACTAAATCTATTATTATTATTATTATTATTAAATAGATCACTATATGCATTGGCACACGGGTGCATGTAAGGTAGGCCCCAATAAAAGGCCACACCAAAACGGCCCTCCCACAATAAAAGTGAGTGGCGTCCAAATGAACACCCGGTGCCCCTTGAGCTGACCGCGGGGCCACTCGCTGCTATTGTCTTATTGTTTCCGCCACAGGAAATACTCAAGAGTTTAGCGTGAGTGCAGACAAGGGGACTGCATGCCTGCTTTGTTCAAAAACAACAATGACTGGACTCGGGCCAAGTCTTTAGAGCCGGCGGATCACTTTGCATTATTGACCTCGCCTTTGTGCTCCGTGCACAGCAAGTATATAAAGAGCAGACAACAGATAAACAAGACCCGACTCCGGAGCAGGCTCGGCCCGCTGTCAGAGCAGCGCCGGCTGTCTGGACCTTGTACTCTGATCTCTCAGTCTGGGTTTACTTTAGGAGAAAGTCTCCATCCCGACCTCCCGGGCTGGAATATCCTACACTTTTTTTTTCCAGCAGTGACAACAACACAATGAAATCTGAGTAAAAGCTGGGAGTGGGGATCAAATACATGACCTTGTTGTCCGTGCTCTAAATTTAGACAGATTTGGGTCCAATGAATGTCCAGAGTGAGTGGAGTGTGTGGATGTTGGAACGGTTCAAATCGGATGGGAGATGTGGAATATGCGGTCAATTGTAGAATGCCTAGTCATTGTCAATGGGGTAATTGACTATTTTCTCCCCTTTTTTGTTTTTTAAACTGTAATTTTATTTGTCTTTTTTTGTAAATTTGAATTTGTTTGCCTTTTTTAAATTTTATTTTGCTTTCTAGAATATAATTTTGTTTTGTCATTTTTTATTGATTTAAATGTGTTCACCTTTTTCATTTTGTTATTTGAAATGTAAAATATTTCATCTCTTTTTAAAGTATTTATAATTTTGTTTATTTTATTTTATTCAATTATATTAAATGGTAATTTGTTTGGCCTTTTATGTGTTTTTTTGTAATGTACATTTGTTTCGCCTTTTTTTCTTCTTATATATATATATATATATATATATATATATATATATATATATATATATATATATATATATACACTACCGTTCAAAAGTTTGGGGTCACCCAAACAATTTTGTGGAATAGCCTTCATTTCTAAGAACAAGAATAGACTGTCGAGTTTCAGATGAAAGTTCTCTTTTTCTGGCCATTTTGAGCGTTTAATTGACCCCACAAATGTGATGCTCCAGAAACTCAATCTGCTCAAAGGAAGGTCAGTTTTGTAGCTTCTGTAACGAGCTAAACTGTTTTCAGATGTGTGAACATGATTGCACAAGGGTTTTCTAATCATCAATTAGCCTTCTGAGCCAATGAGCAAACACATTGTACCATTAGAACACTGGAGTGATAGTTGCTGGAAATGGGCCTCTATACACCTATGTAGATATTGCACCAAAAACCAGACATTTGCAGCTAGAATAGTCATTTACCACATTAGCAATGTATAGAGTGTATTTCTTTAAAGTTAAGACTAGTTTAAAGTTATCTTCATTGGCAAGTACAGTGCTTTTCCTTTAAAAATAAGGACATTTCAATGTGACCACAAACTTTTGAACGGTAGTGTGTATATATATATATATATATATATATATATATATATATATATATATATATATATATATATATATAGTTTTGTTTTTTTAGGATATAATTGTGTTTATTGTATTTGTTTATTTATCTATTTTAATGTAATTTTGTTTTGTCTTTTTTATTCAATTATTTAAAATGGTAATTTGCTCTGCTTTTTTGTATGTTGTTTTTGGTGTTTTTTGCCTTTATTTAGGTCTTTGAAATGTAACATTTTTGGGCTTGTTCATTGTTTTCTGAAATGTACAATTGTTTTGCCTTCTAATTTTTTTCTGAAATATATATAGTGCCTTTTTTAATTTTGTTGTCTAGAATGTAATTTTGTTTTATTAATTTAAAAGTTTTCACCTTTTTCGTTTTGTTCTTTGAAATGTAAAATGTTTAATCTCTTTTTACATTTTTTATAATTGAGTTTTTTCCTTTTTTATTCAATTATTTGAGATGGTAATTTATTTAGCCTTTTATGTGTTTTTTTTTAAATGCACATTTGTTTCACCTTTTATTTTTTCTGAAATATATATATATATATATATATATATATATATATATATATATATTGTTTTTGTTCTTTTGCCTTTATTTAGTTTTTTTGCAGTGTAACATTTTTTAGCTTGTTTATTGTTTTCTGACTGTCATTTGTTTCGACTTTTATTTTTTTCTGAAAAATAAAAAATAAAAATAAAATAACAATAAAAAAATAAAAAAATAAAAAATATATATAATATAATAATTGTGTTTATTGTATTTGTTTATCTATTTTATTGTAATTTTATTTTGTCTTTTTTATTCAATTTTTTGAAATGGTAATTATTTTGCTTTTTTATGTTTTTGTTTTTTTTGTGCCTTTATTTAGTTTTTTGAAATGTAACATTTTTGGGATTGTTTATTGTTTTCGGAAATGTACATTTGTTTCGTCTTTTAATTTTTTTTTCTGAAAATAAAACAAATATATATAGCCCGTTTTATTTTGTTTTATAGAATATCATTTTGTTTTTGTTATTAATTATTTGAAGTGGCAATTTTTAAAAATGGGTTTTCTGTACATTTGTTTCGCTATATATATATATATATATATATATATATATATATATATATACACACACACATTTATTTAGCATTTTCTATTTTGTTTTGTGAAATGTAAAGTAGTCCCATGCATTGTAAAAGTGTTTCAGTAACCAGAAGCGTGTGATGCCTGCAGTCAACGTTGATGCTCTGCTCTGTATTTAATACAAAAGGCATTTAGAAAGCAATAAAAATAGCGCCATCTGATGGCTCGCGTTCAAGGGACAGTCATCACTGCGTTATTAACAGGTGTTATGTAAGGCAGGTCTTATGAAACATGGCTCCCCCATAGGGACCAACTTTTCTGGCAACATGCAATGGCTGCCGTGTTGCAGCTGTGAACAATCCACAATCCACCTATCCACTGCACCATTAGGGCCAAAGTCCTGGGATTACCAGCACTGTTACCCTGCCCTGCATCCCACCTGGATCCTGTCTTTCTGAGCAGACACTCTTGTAGTCTTCAGCTGTAAATGGCGTGCAAAGAAGGTGCTGCAGGAAGTTGTGCATGCACACCATCAACATTTGCCCCATTGGGAACAATCCAGACATGCTATTCTCATTTTTCTCCACCAGAGGGCAGCCTAACATCTTATTTCCCACAGCCTCTGGGCTGTTTGGTAGGAATGTGCCACACTGCAAATGTTGGTATTGATTGAGATAATGTAAATATATCAACAAAAATACATATATTCCCTTTTGCCGTGTTTCTTTTGGCAACATAAAGTTTAACGGTGCGGAATAACAAATGCACTAAATGGAAGAAGAATCTTGAAAAAACATAATAAAATATGAGATAATCTATACTTCAAATGTTCTTGTAAGCAGATCATATTTTCGGTATACAAGATGGAATATTTACCTGACATGTTTCCACTGTCATCTGCAGTCTTCTTCAGAAGGGTCACATGACCACTGTGACGTGTTGCCTATCAGCCGTGGCCAACCAGGCAGACCTCGATGGTTTATGGAGGAGGGAAACCCAGGTATCAATCAATCAATCAAAGTTTATTTATATAGCCCTTAATCACAAGTGTCTCAAAGTTGCTGCACAAGACACAACGACATCCTCGGCTCAGAGCCCACATCAGGCCAAGAAAAAACTCAACCCAATGGGATACATTGTTATTATTATTATTCACATGTGAATAATGCTGTATAATAGACTGTGAATAATGCTGTATAATAGACTGTGAATAATGCTGTATAATAGACTGTGAATAATGCTGTATAATAGACTGTATTTATATTATTCACATGTGAATAATTCTGTATAATAGACTGTATTTATATTATTCACATGTGAATAATGCTGTATAATAGACTGTATTTATATTATTCACATGTGAATAATGCTGTATAATAGACGGTATTTATATTATTCACATGTGAATAATGCTGTATAATAGACTGTGAATAATGCTGTATAATAGACTGTGAATAATGCTGTATAATAGACTGTGAATAATGCTGTATAATAGACTGTATTTATATTATTCACATGTGAATAATGCTGTATAATAGACTGTATTTATATTATTCACATGTGAATAATGCTGTATAATAGACTGTGAATAATGCTGTATAATAGACTGTGAATAATGCTGTATAATAGACTGTGAATAATGCTGTATAATAGACTGTATTTATATTATTCACATGTGAATAATGCTGTATAATAGACTGTATTTATATTATTCACATGTGAATAATGCTGTATAATAGACTGTATTTATATTATTCACATGTGAATAATGCTGTATAATAGACGGTATTTATATTATTCACATGTGAATAATGCTCTATAATAGACTGTGTTTATATTATTCACATGTGAATAATGCTGTATAATAGACAGTATTTATATTATTCACACGTGAATAATGCTGTATGGACTGTATTTATATTATTCACATGTGAATAATGCTGTATAATAGACAGTATTTACATTATTCACATGTGAATAATGCTGTATAATAGACTGTGTTTATATTATTCACATGTGTATAATGCTGTGTAATACTGTATTTATATTATTCATATGTGAATAATTCTGTATAATAGACTGTATTTATATTATTCACATGTGAATAATGCTGTATAATAGACTGTATTTATATTATTCACATGTGAATAATGCTGTATAATAGACGGTATTTATATTATTCACATGTGAATAATGCTCTATAATAGACTGTGTTTATATTATTCACATGTGAATAATGCTCTATAATAGACTGTGTTTATATTATTCACATGTGAATAATGCTGTATAATAGACTGTATTTATATTATTCACATGTGAATAATGCTGTATAAAAGACTGTGAATAATGCTGTATAATAGACTGTGAATAATGCTGTATAATAGACTGTGAATAATGCTGTATAATAGACTGTATTTATATTATTCACATGTGAATAATGCTGTATAATAGACTGTATTTATATTATTCACATGTGAATAATGCTGTATAATAGACTGAGTTTATATTATTCACATGTGAATAATGCTGTATAATAGACAGTATTTATATTATTCACACGTGAATAATGCTGTATGGACTGTATTTATATTATTCACATGTGAATAATGCTGTATAATAGACAGTATTTACATTATTCACATGTGAATAATGCTGTATAATAGACTGTGTTTATATTATTCACATGTGTATAATGCTGTGTAATACTGTATTTATATTATTCATATGTGAATAATTCTGTATAATAGACTGTATTTATATTATTCACATGTGAATAATGCTGTATAATAGACTGTATTTATATTATTCACATGTGAATAATGCTGTATAATAGACGGTATTTATATTATTCACATGTGAATAATGCTCTATAATAGACTGTGTTTATATTATTCACATGTGAATAATGCTCTATAATAGACTGTGTTTATATTATTCACATGTGAATAATGCTGTATAATAGACTGTATTTATATTATTCACATGTGAATAATGCTGTATAAAAGACTGTGAATAATGCTGTATAATAGACTGTGAATAATGCTGTATAATAGACTGTGAATAATGCTGTATAATAGACTGTATTTATATTATTCACATGTGAATAATGCTGTATAATAGACTGTATTTATATTATTCACATGTGAATAATGCTGTATAATAGACTGAGTTTATATTATTCACATGTGAATAATGCTGTATAATAGACAGTATTTATATTATTCACACGTGAATAATGCTGTATGGACTGTATTTATATTATTCACATGTGAATAATGCTGTATAATAGACAGTATTTACATTATTCACATGTGAATAATGCTGTATAAGAGACTGTGTTTACATTATTCACATGTGAATAATGCTGTGTAATACTGTATTTATACTATTCACATGTGAATAATTCTGTATAATAGACTGTATTTATATTATTCACATGTGAATAATGCTGTATAATAGACTGTATTTATATTATTCACATGTGAATAATTCTGTATAATAGACTGTATTTATATTATTCACATGTGAATAATGCTGTATAATAGACTGTATTTATATTATTCACATGTGAATAATGCTGTATAATAGACTGTATTTATATTATTCACACGTGAATAATGCTGTATAATAGACTGTATTTATATTATTCACATGTGAATAATTCTGTATAATAGACTGTATTTATATTATTCACATGTGAATAATGCTGTATAATAGACTGTATTTATATTATTCACATGTGAATAATGCTGTATAATAGACGGTATTTATATTATTCACATGTGAATAATGCTCTATAATAGACTGTGTTTATATTATTCACATGTGAATAATGCTGTATAATAGACAGTATTTACATTATTCACATGTGAATAATGCTGTATAATAGACTGTGCTTATATTATTCACATGTGTATAATGCTGTGTAATACTGTATTTATATTATTCACATGTGAATAATTCTGTATAATAGACTGTATTTATATTATTCACATGTGAATAATGCTGTATAATAGACTGCATTTATATTATTCACATGTGAATAATGCTGTATAATAGACGGTATTTATATTATTCACATGTGAATAATGCTGTATGGACTGTATTTATATTATTCACATGTGAATAATGCTGTATAATAGACAGTATTTACATTATTCACATGTGAATAATGCTGTATGGACTGTATTTATATTATTCACATGTGAATAATGCTGTATAATAGACAGTATTTACATTATTCACATGTGAATAATGCTGTATAATAGACTGTGTTTATATTATTCACATGTGTATAATGCTGTGTAATACTGTATTTATATTATTCATATGTGAATAATTCTGTATAATAGACTGTATTTATATTATTCACATGTGAATAATGTAAATACTGTCTATTATACAGCATTATTCACATGTGAATAATATAAACACAGTCTATTATAGAGCATTATTCACATGTGAATAATGCTGTATAATAGACGGTATTTATATTATTCACATGTGAATAATGCTCTATAATAGACTGTGTTTATATTATTCACATGTGAATAATGCTGTATAATAGACAGTATTTATATTATTCACACGTGAATAATGCTGTATGGACTGTATTTATATTATTCACATGTGAATAATGCTGTATAATAGACAGTATTTACATTATTCACATGTGAATAATGCTGTATAATAGACTGTGTTTATATTATTCACATGTGTATAATGCTGTGTAATACTGTATTTATATTATTCATATGTGAATAATTCTGTATAATAGACTGTATTTATATTATTCACATGTGAATAATGCTGTATAATAGACTGTATTTATATTATTCACATGTGAATAATGCTGTATAATAGACGGTATTTATATTATTCACATGTGAATAATGCTCTATAATAGACTGTGTTTATATTATTCACATGTGAATAATGCTGTATAATAGACTGTATTTATATTATTCACATGTGAATAATGCTGTATAAAAGACTGTGAATAATGCTGTATAATAGACTGTGAATAATGCTGTATAATAGACTGTGAATAATGCTGTATAATAGACTGTATTTATATTATTCACATGTGAATAATGCTGTATAATAGACTGTATTTATATTATTCACATGTGAATAATGCTGTATAATAGACTGAGTTTATATTATTCACATGTGAATAATGCTGTATAATAGACAGTATTTATATTATTCACACGTGAATAATGCTGTATGGACTGTATTTATATTATTCACATGTGAATAATGCTGTATAATAGACAGTATTTACATTATTCACATGTGAATAATGCTGTATAAGAGACTGTGTTTACATTATTCACATGTGAATAATGCTGTGTAATACTGTATTTATACTATTCACATGTGAATAATTCTGTATAATAGACTGTATTTATATTATTCACATGTGAATAATGCTGTATAATAGACTGTATTTATATTATTCACATGTGAATAATTCTGTATAATAGACTGTATTTATATTATTCACATGTGAATAATGCTGTATAATAGACTGTATTTATATTATTCACATGTGAATAATGCTGTATAATAGACTGTATTTATATTATTCACACGTGAATAATGCTGTATAATAGACTGTATTTATATTATTCACATGTGAATAATTCTGTATAATAGACTGTATTTATATTATTCACATGTGAATAATGCTGTATAATAGACTGTATTTATATTATTCACATGTGAATAATGCTGTATAATAGACGGTATTTATATTATTCACATGTGAATAATGCTCTATAATAGACTGTGTTTATATTATTCACATGTGAATAATGCTGTATAATAGACAGTATTTACATTATTCACATGTGAATAATGCTGTATAATAGACTGTGCTTATATTATTCACATGTGTATAATGCTGTGTAATACTGTATTTATATTATTCACATGTGAATAATTCTGTATAATAGACTGTATTTATATTATTCACATGTGAATAATGCTGTATAATAGACTGCATTTATATTATTCACATGTGAATAATGCTGTATAATAGACGGTATTTATATTATTCACATGTGAATAATGCTCTATAATAGACTGTGTTTATATTATTCACATGTAAATAATGCTGTATAACAGACTGTATTTAAATTATTCACATGTAAATAATGCTGTATAATAGACTGTATTTATATTATTCACATGTAAATAATGCTGTATAATAGACTGTATTTATATTATTGACATGTGAATAATGCTGTATAATAGACTGTATTTATATTATTCACATGTGAATAATGCTGTATAATAGACTGTATTTATATTATTCACATGTGAATAATGCTGTATAATAGACTGTATTTATATTATTCACATGTGAATAATGCTGTATAATAGACTGTATTTATATTATTCCCATGTAAAAAAAATACCTAAGTGTTTATTGTTTATTGTGAGCAAACTGTGGTGCTGAATTTCCCCCAGGGATCAATAAAGTACTTTCTATTCTATTATATTCTATTCTATTCTATACGATGAGATACCTTGGAGGGGACCGCAGATGTGGGCATACCCAAACCCGAGACGAGACGAGACATAACGAACGCATGAATTATGATCTCAGCGTCTCAGGTATGCGAGAGCATGAATGCTCCCTCCTCCCGATTGATGGTGTCCTTGGGCCGCTTCCTTAGTCCGATCGCCTCCTTAATCCATCCTTTGAATGTGTTACTACTTTCTGTGCCGAAGATTTTGCCGTTCCATGATGTGGTTATTTATCGTGCAATGATCTAATGTGGCTGATTTTAAGATTTCCTGTTGGGTTTTTTGTTTTAGCCTTTTTTTAAACTTTTCTGGTTGCCTCTTTTTCACATTCTTATTTATTAGCATGCTAACTTTTTTTTAGCAAATGTTATAGCCGTACACTTCAAAGTCAAATTATGATTTTTATTCTACATTTAAAACACTTCCTTGTGGTCACATTCCATCAACTATTCAAATAAAAAAGCTTGAAGGTCGATAAGCACAACCAAAATGAGTATGTACTGTACATTAGGCGCACCAGGTTATAAGGCGCACTGTTCATTTTTGAGACAATAAAAAGATTTTAAGTGTCCGAAAAATACGGTAGTTTTGTTTCCCTGGATGGGATTAAAAAGCACAATAATGCGGCGATAAGAATCTTCAAATCTAAGAATTCACAGAATGTGGCGAATAAGCGCATACATTTTCAGGACTTATGCAGATCCCAAATACAGATCAGTAGATACCAACAGGTAAGAAAAGTTGTTTTTGCATAATGTTGCGAAACTCAATTCCAGATAATGTTCTATATTCTCAATGTACCGTCAACGTTTTGGTGTTGCTTGCTTACCAGTACTTGCTAGCGTCATTTATTGAACAGGTAATAAAAAGCACAATAACGCGGCGATAAGAATCTTCAAATGTAAGAAGTCACGGAATGTGGCGAATAAGCGCGTACATTTTCGGGACTTATGCAGATCCCAAATACAGATCAGTAGATACCAACAGGTAAGAAAAGTTGTTTTTGCATAATGTTGCGAAACTAAATTCCAGATAATGTCTCCTAATAAGTGCCATTTTGGGGTCCTTATACACACACCATAGTAATACCCTTATGTTGAAGCACAGTACGTCTGACTATGGTAGCCGTAATGCTCCGACAATCCATCAGGCAGTCTTACCAAAGTCATATTAAAACATTTTGACATTTTTTAAAGCGCAGTGCGTAATGTTCTATATTCTCAATGTACAGTCAACGTTTTGGTGTTGCTTGCTTACCAGTACTTGCTAGCGTCATTTATCGAACAGGTGTCCACCTGTCAGATTCAAACACTGATGACATCTATTAAACAAGACAAGAAGCAAGGAATTAAACAGAGACAGAATTCAATTTGGCTCAATTGAGGAGAAACGCGTAGACCTGTACCCTGGCACAGTGTCGTCCCACACTCTGACAAAAGATTGTACGCCTCCTCTTTTATTTGGACTTTCCCTGATTACATGGCAACAGCTGTTTCTAAGGTAGGGGGGTCGTAAACAGCCATCGCCTTTGGTTACAAAACAGATCAAAGAAAAGGTCGTAAAACAGTTCAAAGAAAAGGGGCCTGGAGGGGAGTCAGGTCTTGCTTCCTCTCCGCTTTGTAGATCTCGGGTCAATACAGAATCTTCCTGTGGATTAAAATACATCAAAGAAACCCCCACCTTCATGTCGCTTCCCATCCTACACAGTGGAGTTTTACAAGCCTTTTGCTTGGTAGGGTCAAAGACAGCTTTTGTCCTCTCGCCGGGAACTCATGGCAACACAAAGTTTTGTGATAACTTAGATACAATTATTCGGAGACAATCTGCAGTCCACACGTATCTCATATGTGTGACTACCATCTACTGGTTGATAATAATACTAATAATAATACCCGTATGTTGAAGCACAGTACGTCTGACTATGGTAGCCGTAATGCTCCGACAATCCATCAGGCAGTCTTACCAAAGTCATATTAAAACATTTAGACATTTTTTAAAACGCTGTGTGTAATGTTCTATATTCTCAATGTACAGTCAACGTTTTGGTGTTGTTTGCTTACCAGTACTTGCTAGCGTCATTTATTGAACAGGTAATAAAAAGCACAATAACGCGGCGATAAGAATCTTCAAATGTAAGAAGTCACAGAATGTGGCGAATAAGCGCGTACATTTTCGGGACTTATGCAGATCCCAAATACAGATCAGTAGATACCAACAGGTAAGAAAAGTTGTTTTTGCATAATGTTGCGAAACAAAATTCCAGATAATGTCTCCGAATAAGTGCCATTTTGAGGTCCTTATACACACACCATAATAGAACTCGTATGTTGAAGCACAGTACGTCTGACTATGGTAGCCGTAATGCTCCGACAATCCATCAGGCAGTCTTACCAAAGTCATATTAAAACATTTTGACATTTTTTAAAGCGCCGTGCGTAATGTTCTATATTCTCAATGTACCATCAACGTTTTGGTGTTGCTTGCTTACCAGTACTTGCTAGCGTCATTTATTGAACAGGTAATAAAAAGCACAATAAACGCGGCGATGATAATCTTCAAATGTAAGAAGTCACGGAATGTGGCGAATAAGCACGTACATTTTCGGGACTTATGCAGATCCCAAATACAGATCAGTAGATACCAACAGGTAAGAAAAGTTGTTTTTGTATAATGTTGCGAAACTAAATTCCAGATAATGTCTCCTAATAGGTGCCATTTTGGGGTCCTTATACACACACCATAATAATACCCCTTTGTTGAAGCACAGTACGTCTGACTATGGTAGCCGTAATGCTCCGACAATCCATCAGGCAGTCTTACCAAAGTCATATTAAAACATTTTGACATTTTTTGGCGCGCCGTGTGTAATGTTCTATATTCTCAATGTACCGTCAACGTTTTGGTGTTGCTTGCTTACCAGTACTTGCTAGCGTCATTTATCGAACAGGTGTCAACCTGTCAGATTCAAACACTGATGACATCTATTAAACAAGACAAGAAGCAAGGAATTAAACAGAGACAAAATTCAATTTGGCTCAATTGAGGAGAAACGCGTAGACCTGTACCCTTGAACAGTGTCGTCCCACACTCTGACAAAAGATTGTACGCCTCCTCTTTTATTTGGACTTTCCCTGATTACATGGCAACAGCTGTTTCTAAGGGAGGGGGGTCGTAAACAGCCATCGCCTTTGGTTACAAAACAGTTAAAAGAAAAGGTCGTAAAACAGTTCAAAGAAAAGGGGCCTGGAGGGGAGTCAGGTCTTGCTTCCTCTCCGCTTTGTAGATCTCGGGTCAATACAGAATCTTCCTGTGGATTAAAATACATCAAAGAAACCCCCACCTTCATGTCGCTTCCCATCCTACACAGTGGAGTTTTACAAGCCTTTTGCTTGGTAGGGTCAAAGACAGCTTTTGTCCTCTCGCCGGGAACTCATGGCAACACAAAGTTTTGTGATAACTTAGATACAATTATTCGGAGACAATCTGCAGTCCACACGTATCTCATATGTGTGACTACCATCTACTGGTTACACTTATCATTACACCATGTACCAAATAAAATAGCTTAAAGGTCAGTAAGAGATAATGTCTCCTAATAAGTGCCATTTTGGGGTCCTTATACACACACCATAGTAATACCCCTTTGTTGAAGCACAGTACGTCTGACTATGGTAGCCGTAAAGCTCCGACAATCCATCAGGCAGTCTTACCAAAGTCATATTAAAACATTTAGACATTTTTTAAAGCGCCGTGTGTAATGTTCTATATTCTCAATGTACCGTCAACGTTTTGGTGTTGCTTGCTTACCAGTACTTGCTAGCGTCATTTATTGAACAGGTAATAAAAAGCACAATAACGCGGCGATAAGAATCTTCAAATGTAAGAAGTCACGGAATGTGGCGAATAAGCACGTACATTTTCGGGACTTATGCAGATCCCAAATACATATCAGTAGATACCAACAAGTAAGAAAAGTTGTTTTTGCATAATGTTGCGAAACAAAATTCCAGATAATGTTTCCTAATAAGTGCCATTTTGGGGTCCTTATACACACACCATAATCATACTCGTATGTTGAAGCACAGTACGTCTGACTATGGTAGCCTTAATGCTCCGACAATCCATCAGGCAGTCTTACCAAAGTCATATTAAAACATTTTGACAGATTTTGGGAGCGCCGTGTGTAATGTTCTATATTCTCAATGGAACATCAACGTTTTGGTGTTGCTTGCTTACCAGTATTTGCTAGCGTCATTAATTGAACAGGTAATAAAAAGCACAATAACGCGGCGATAAGAATTTTCAAATGTAAGAATTCACAGAATGTGGCGAATAAGCGCCTACATTTTCGGGACTTATGCAGATCCCAAATACAGATCAGTAGATACTAACAGGTGAGAAAAGTTGTTTTTGCATAATGTTGCATAACTAAATTCCAGATAATGTCTCCTAATAAGTGCCATTTTGAGGTCCTTGTACACACACCATAATAATACCCCTTTGTTGAAGCACAGTACGTCTGACTATGGTAGCCGTAATGCTCCGACAATCCATCAGGCAGTCTTACCAAAGTCATATTAAAATATTTAGAAATTTTTTGGCGCGCCGTGTGTAATGTTCTATATTCTCAATGTACCGTCAACGTTTTGGTGTTGCTTGCTTACCAGTACTTGCTAGCGTCATTTATCGAACAGGTGTCAACCTGTCAGATTCAAACACTGATGACATCTATTAAACAAGACAAGAAGCAAGGAATTAAACAGAGACAGAATTCAATTTGGCTCAATTGAGGAGAAACGCGTAGACCTGTACGCTGGCACAGTGTCGTCCCACACTCTGACAAAATATTGTATGCCTCCTCTTTTATTTGGACTTTCCCTGATTACATGGCAACAGCTGTTTCTAAGGGAGGGGGGTCGTAAACAGCCATCGCCTTTGGTTACAAAACAGTTCAAAGAAAAGGTCGTAAAGCAGTTCAAAGAAAAGGTGCCTGGAGGGGAGTCAGGTCCTGCTTCCTCTCCGCTTTGTAGATCTCAGGTCAATACAGAATCTTCCTGTGGATTAAAATACATCAAAGAAACCCCCACCTTCATGTCGCTTCCCATCCGACACAGTGGAGTTTTACAAGCCTTTTGCTTGGTAGGGTCAAAGACAGCTTTTGTCCTCTCGCCGGGAACTCATGGCAACACAAAGTTTTGTGATAACTTAGATACAATTATTCGGAGACAATCTGCAGTCCACACGTATCTCATATGTGTGACTACCATCTACTGGTTGATAATAATACTAATAATAATACCCGTATGTTGAAGCACAGTACGTCTGACTATGGTAGCCGTAATGCTCCGACAATCCATCAGGCAGTCTTACCAAAGTCATATTAAAACATTTAGACATTTTTTAAAACGCCGTGTGTAATGTTCTATATTCTCAATGTACAGTCAACGTTTTGGTGTTGCTTGCTTACCAGTACTTGCTAGCGTCATTTATTGAACAGGTAATAAAAAGCACAATAACACGGCGATAAGAATCTTCAAATGTAAGAAGTCACAGAATGTGGCGAATAAGTGTTTTTACGCGGAGCGATAAGAGCGCCCTCGGGGTCGGAGCCCAGATAGCATCAGGCGGCGAGCGTGTCGACTGCTTTCAAGTCCCAGGACTGAAGGATTTCCTCCTCGGTGCACTCGGCTGCGGCCTTATGTAACGTGTTTGTGTCAGTCGTAACTGTGAGGCGTCTGGGGGGTTCCTTGATGCAGATGAGTTGTGATGTGCAAAGAAAAAAGTCCTTCATCAATAATGGATTGAGAGTGAAAACGTCAGGACGCGACACAGCGAGGCGGGACAGTTATGTAACAATGCTGCAGCAGACCACCTGGCGCCCCCCTCCCCTCCCCTCCCCTCCCCTCACCTCCCCTCTCTCCCCTCCCCGACTTCGGCCCTCCTGCCCCGCCCAGGCCGTGACATTTTGACGGAGCACATCGGGTCGGTGGCGGTAACAAGCCACCGCTGAGACGTCGCCGCTCATTTGCGCAGCGGCCGCCGTCCCGCCGCTTCCAGTGAAGCGGGTGATGGATACGGCCACTTTCATCTCCGCCATTACGCCCGGTCTGCCGGCCGCAGCGCTGACCTTTCCGACAAACGTTGCCTGGGAAGTAAAGAACGCTGAGCCAAGTTGGAATGTGACAGTGATGGCCGCCAGCCGTTAGCCGAGTCCACAGGTGGCGCATTATGCAATCAGAGACCATAGTGCGGTTTTTGGTGAGCTGACATTGCAGTGCAGTCATTGATTGTTACTGTACTGGAGCTCCTTATATGAGGGCACGTTAGGGACATTATTCAGAATGACCTCTTATACACACTACTGAAACACTCTCACACACACTACTGAAACACTCTCACACACACTACTGAAACACTCTCACACACACTACTGAAATGCTCTTATAGATACTACTGAAATGCTCTTACATAAACAAATGAAATGTTTTTCTCTCACACACACTACTGAAACACTCTTATAAATACTACTGAAATGCTCTCATATAAACAACTGAAATGTTTTTCTCTTACACCCACTACTGAAACACTCTCACACACACTACTGAAACACTCTTATACACACTACTGAAACACTCTCACACACACTACTGAAACACTCTTATAAATACTACTGAAATGCTCTCATATAAACAACTGAAATGTTTTTCTCTTACACACACTACTGAAACACTCTCACACACACTACTGAAACACTCTTATACACACTACTGAAACACTCTCACACACACTACTGAAATGCTCTTATAGATACTACTGAAATGCTCTTACATAAACAAATGAAATGTTTTTCTCTCACACACACTACTGAAACACTCTTATAAATACTACTGAAATGCTCTCATATAAACAACTGAAATGTTTTTCTCTTACACCCACTACTGAAACACTCTCACACACACTACTGAAACACTCTTATACACACTACTGAAACACTCTCACACACACTACTGAAACACTCTTATAAATACTACTGAAATGCTCTCATATAAACAACTGAAATGTTTTTCTCTTACACACACTACTGAAACACTCTCACACACACTACTGAAACACTCTTATACACACTACTGAAACACTCTCACACACACTACTGAAATGCTCTTATAGATACTACTGAAATGCTCTTACATAAACAAATGAAATGTTTTTCTCTCACACACACTACTGAAACACTCTTATAAATACTACTGAAATGCTCTCATATAAACAACTGAAATGTTTTTCTCTTACACCCACTACTGAAACACTCTCACACACACTACTGAAACACTCTTATACACACTACTGAAACACTCTCACACACACTACTGAAACACTCTTATAAATACTACTGAAATGCTCTCATATAAACAACTGAAATGTTTTTCTCTTACACACACTACTGAAACACTCTCAAACACACTACTGAAACACTCTTATACACACTACTGAAACACTCTCACACACTACTGAAACACTCTTATAAACACTACAGAAATGCTCTCACATAAACAACTGAAATGTTTTTCTCTCACACACACTACTGAAACACTCTTATACACACTACTGAAACACTCTCACACATTACTGAAACACTCTTATACACACTACTGAAATGCTCTCACATAAACAACTGAAATGTTTTTCTCTCACACACACTACTGAAACACTCTTATAAATACTACTGAAATGCTCTCACATAAACAACTGAAATGTTTTTCTCTCACACACTACTGAAACACTCTTATAAATACTACTGAAATGCTCTCATATAAACAACTGAAATGTTTTTCTCTTACACACACTACTGAAACACTCACACACACTACTGAAACACTCTCACACACACTACTGAAACACTCTTATACACACTACTGAAACACTCTCACACACTACTGAAACACTCTTATAAACACTACTGAAATCCTCTCACATAAACAACTGAAATGTTTTTCTCTCACACACACTACTGAAACACTCTTATAGCTACTACTGAAATGCTCTCACATAAATTACTGAAATGTTTTTCTCTCACACACACTACTGAAACACTCTTATAAATACTTCTGAAATGCTCTCATATAAACAACTGAAATGTTTTTCTCTTACACACACTACTGAAACACTCTCACACACACTACTGAAACACTCTTATATATACTTCTGAAATACTCTCATATAAACAACTGAAATGTTTTTCTCTTACACACACTACTGAAACACTCTCACACACTACTGAAACACTCTCACACACACTACTGAAACACTCTTATAAATACTTCTGAAATACTCTCATATAAACAACTGAAATGTTTTTCTCTTACACACACTACTGAAACACTCTCACACACACTACTTAAACACTCTTATACACACTGCTGAAACACTCTCACACACTACTGAAACACTCTTATAAACACTACAGAAATGCTCTCACATAAACAACTGAAATGTTTTTCTCTCACACACACTACTGAAACACTCTTATACACACTACTGAAACACTCTCACACACTACTGAAACACTCTTATACACACTACTGAAATGCTCTCACATAAACAACTGAAATGTTTTTCTCTCACGCACACTACTGAAACACTCTTATACACACTACTGAAACACTCTTATACACACTACTGAAATGCTCTCACATAAAAAACTGAAATGTTTTTCTCACACACACTACTGAAACACTCTTATAAATACTACTGAAATGCTCTCATATAAACAACTGAAATGTTTTTCTCTTACACACACTACTGAAACACTCTTATAAATACTACTGAAATGCTCTCACATAAACAACTGAAATGTTTTTCTCTCACACACACACTACTGAAACACTCTTATAAATACTACTGAAATGCTCTCACATAAACAACTGAAATGTTTTTCTCTCACACACACTACGGAAACACTCTTATACACACTACTGAAACACTCTCACACACTACTGAAACACTCTTATACACACTACTGAAATGCTCTCACATAAACAACTGAAATGTTTTTCTCTCACACACACTACTGAAACACTCTTATACACACTACTGAAACACTCTCACACACTACTGAAACACTCTTATACACACTACTGAAATGCTCTCACATAAACAACTGGAATGTTTTTCTCTCACACACACTACTGAAACACTCTTATAAATACTACTGAAATGCTCTCATATAAACAACTGAAATATTTTTCTCTTACACACACTACTGAAACACTCACACACACTACTGAAACACTCACACACACTACTGAAACACTCTCACACACACTACTGAAACACTCTTATACACACTACTGAAACACTCTTATAAACACTACTGAAATCCTCTCATATAAACAACTGAAATGTTTTTCTCTTACACACACTACTGAAACACTCTCACACACACTACTGAAACACTCTCACACACACTACTGAAACACTCTTATAGATACTACTGAAATGCTCTCACATAAACAACTGAAATGTTTTTCTCTTACACACACTACTGAAACACTCTCACACACACTACTGAAACACTCTCACACACACTACTGAAACACTCTTATAGATACTACTGAAATGCTCTCACATAAACAACTGAAATGTTAATCTCACAACTACTGAAACACTCTCTCACACACTACTGAAACTCTCTTATAGATACTACTGAAATGCTCTCACATAAACAACTGACATGTTTTTCTCTCACACACACTACTGAAACACTCTCACACACACTACTGAAACACTCTTATAGATACTACTGAAATGCTCTCACATAAACAACTAAACTGTTTTTCTGTCACACACACTAATGAAACACTCTCTCACACACTACTGAAACACTCTTATAAACACTACTGAAATGCTCTCACATAAACAACTGAAATGTTTTTCTCTCACACACACTACTGAAACATTCCTATACACACTACTGAAACACTCTTATAGCTACTACTGAAATGCTCTCACATAAATTACTGAAATGTTTTTCTCTCACACACACTACTGAAACACTCTTATAAATACTTCTGAAATGCTCTCATATAAACAACTGAAATGTTTTTCTCTTACACACACTACTGAAACACTCTCACACACACTACTGTAACACTCTTATAAATACTTCTGAAATACTCTCATATAAACAACTGAAATGTTTTTCTCTTACACACACTACTGAAACACTCTCACACACACTACTTAAACACTCTTATACACACTACTGAAACACTCTCACACACTACTGAAACACTCTTATAAACACTACTGAAATGCTCTCACATAAACAACTGAAATGTTTTTCTCACACACACACTACTGAAACACTCCTATACACACTACTGAAACACTCCTATACACACTACTGAAACACTCGTATAGCTACTACTGAAATGCTCTCACATAAATTACTGAAATGTTTTTCTCTCACACACACTACTGAAACACTCGTATAGATACTACTGAAATGCTCTCACATAAACAACTAAACTGTTTTTCTGTCACACACACTACTGAAACACTCTCACACACACTACTGAAACACTCTTATAAACACTACTGAAATGCTCTCACATAAACAACTGAAATGTTTTTCTCTCACACACACTACTGAAACACTCCTATACACACTACTGAAACACTCTTATAGCTACTACTGAAATGCTCTCACATAAATTACTGAAATGTTTTTCTCTCACACACACTACTGAAACACACACACACACACACTACTGAAACACTCCTATACACACTACTGAAACACTCTTATAGCTACTACTGAAATGCTCTCACATAAATTACTGAAATGTTTTTCTCTCACACACACTACTGAAACACTCTTATAAATACTTCTGAAATGCTCTCATATAAACAACTGAAATGTTTTTCTCTTACACACACTACTGAAACACTCTCACACACACTACTGAAACACTCTTATAAATACTTCTGAAATACTCTCATATAAACAACTGAAATGTTTTTCTCTTACACACACTACTGAAACACTCTCACACTCACTACTTAAACACTCTTATACACACTACTGAAACACTCTCACACACTACTGAAACACTCTCACACACACTACTGAAACACTCTTATAAACACTACTGAAATGCTCTCATAAACAACTGAAATGTTTTTCTCACACACACACTACTGAAACACTCCTATACACACTACTGAAACACTCTTATAGCTACTACTGAAATGCTCTCACATAAATTACTGAAATGTTTTTCTCTCACACACACTACTGAAACACTCACACACACACTACTGAAACACTCACACAAACACTACTGAAACACTCTTATAAATACTACTGAAATTCTCTCACATAAACAACTGAAATGTTTTTCTCTCACACACACTACTGAAACACTCTCATACACCCTACTGAAACATTCTTATTAATACTACTGAAATCCTCTCACATAAACAACTGAAATGTTTTTCTCTCAAACACAACTCAAACGCTCTCGCACACACTACTGAAACACTCCTATACACACTACTGAAACACTCTTGTAAATACTACTGAAATCCTCTCACATAAACAACTGAAATGTTTTTCTCTCACACACTACTGAAACACTCTCACACACACTACTGAAACACTCTCACACACACTACTGAAACACACACACACACACACACTACTGAAACACTTGTAAATACTACTGAAATGCTCTCACATAAACAACTGAAATGTTTTTCTCTCACACACACTACTGAAACACTCTCACACACACTACTGAAACACTCTCACACACACTACTGAAACACTCTTATAAAAACTACTGAAATGCTCTCACATAAACAAATGAAATGTTTTTTCTCTCACACACACTACTGAAACACTCTCATACACACTAATGAAACACTCTCATACACACTACTGAAACACTCTTATATATATGTATATATATTGAAAGCATACATATATACATTTGTATATATGTGTATATATATACATATATATGTACACACATACATTATAAACATATATACACGTATTAATATCATATACATACATATACACATATATATATTATATATGTATATATATGTATATGATATATATGTGTATATAATGTATGTATGTGTGTACATATATATGTATATATACATATATATATACACACACATTATATATATACATATATATATCATATACATACATAAATATATATACACACACATATATATATATCATATACATACATAAATATACATACATATATGATATACATATATATGTGTGTGTGTGTATTTATATATGTGTATGTGTATATATGTGTGTGTGTCTGTGTGTGTGTGTGTGTGTATATATATATACATACAGTATATATAATTACTAAAAGTGCCATTATTGTATATTATTATTATTATATAATAATATAGTTTTTCCTGAGTCTTATTTTAGCTGCACGTTGCCTGCCGTCTCTGCTTCATAGGGTGACGCTACAATGACACTTTTTTTATGATCCTTGTGTTTTTGGTTTTCAGAAGTCGTTCCAAATTGCCAAGAGAGCCGCACATTCTGCTAAGTGATCAATTATGACGTTTTTTTTTAAACGGGCAAACAATTCCCTCGACGTGTCGTGCACGTCATCTGAAGTCGTGAAGTAACTTTGTGCATCGGGGAGGATGTCTTAGGTGGTTTCTTCTGCTCCGAGATAGGTTGGGTGTGTGGGCGGCGAGATAGTGGGGGTAAAAATAAAAGGCAAATAGAATGAGTCACCCCCCCCTCCCTCAATCCCAGTCTGGATATAAATAAATCCACGCAGACACGCGTACATGCATACGCTGGCACACGCGTGGCTGCCATTACATAAGCCTGCGTGGGAGGTGTGATGCCAGGCATGTATAATTCATTGACGTGGGATCGTCGGTCTGGTACCCCGAACACATCGCTTTCATTTTCATCTCCCTTGCGGAAAAGGGGAGCGTTCAGTCAGTACGGTGGACAAGTGGGAAGTGGCGGGGGGCTCAGGGGCTCGTTATGCACAGATGTGTCATTGAAAGTATTATATCAGTGGGTTTATGATTGAGAGGCGGCACTAAAAATGAAAAATAATAATTATCTGTACATGTCAAGCTCGTTGTTCCAAAAAAAAGAGCTTATTTTACCTACCCCGTTCCCATATGAGTTGGGAAATTGTGTTAGATGTAAATATAAACGGAATACAATGATTTGCAAATCATTTTCAACCCATATTCAGTTGAATATGCTACAAAGACAACATATTTGATGTTCAAACTTATAAAAAAAAATGTTTTTTTGCAAATAATCATTAACTTTAGAATTTGATGCCAGCAACACGTGACAAAGAAGTTGGGAAAGGTGGCAATAAATACTGATATTACCTTCCGTTCATTCTATTTCCAATTTTGAAACGCAAATGAAAAAACTAAATTAGAGCCGTTTTTCTTTCTTTTTTTTATATATGGCATATTTAAAAAAATAAAAAAAATAAAAAATAAGGTTGATTTTTATTAACATATTGCTATAAAATTAGATTTTGTGCTGTTTTCCTTTCATGGATTTTTATTTTTTCCAGATAAACACAAAAATCGAGTATATGTTCATCCATATTTATTTTATTTTTTTAAATTTTATAAACCTTTATTTATAAATTTCAACATTTACAAAAAGTTTAGAAATAATAATCAAAATAAGTACAGAAGAAACAGCACAAAAACAGTACAAAACAGCGCCAGGGGGTTGTAAACTCAAAGTAACTAAAATAGAATACAAAATTGTATATATATATATATATATATATATATATATATATATATATATATATATATATATATATATATATATATATATATATATATATATATATATATATATATATATATATATATATATATATATATATTCAACCCATATTCAGTTGAATATGCTACAAAAACAACATATTTGATGTTCAAACTGATAAACGTTTTTTTTTTTGTTGCAAATACTCGTTAACTTTAGAATTTGATGCCAGCAACACGTGACAAAGAAGTTGGGAAAGGTGGCAATAAATACTGATAAAGTTGAGGAATGCTCATCAAACACTTATCTGGAACATCCCACAGGTGAGCAGGCTAATTGGGAACAGGTGGGTGCCATGATTGGGTGTAAAAGCAGATTCCATGAAATGCTCAGTCATTCACAAACAAGGATGGGGCGAGGGTCACCACTTTGTCAACAAATGCCTGAGCAAATTGTTGAACAGTTTAAGAACAACATTTCTCAACCAGCTATTGCAAGGAATTTAGGGATTTCACCATCTACGCTCCGTAATATCATCAAAGGGTTCAGAGAATCTGGAGAAATCACTGCACGTAAGCAGCTAAGCCTGTGACCTTCGATCCCTCAGGCTGTACTGCATCAACAAGCGACATCAGTGTGTAAAGGATATCACCACATGGGCTCAGGAACACTTCAGAAACCCACTGTCAGTAACTACAGTTGGCCGCTAAATCTGTAAGTGCAAGTTAAAACTCTCTTATGCAAGGCGAAAACCGTTTATCAACAACACCCAGAAACGCCGTCGGCTTCGCTGGGCCTGAGCTCATCTAAGATGGACTGATACAAAGTGGAAAAGTGCTCTGTGGTCTGACGAGTCCACATTTCAAATTGTTTTTGGAAACTGTGGACGTCGTGTCCTCCGGACCAAAGAGGAAAAGAACCATCCGGATTGTTATAGGCGCAAAGTGTAAAAGCCAGCATGTGTGATGGTATGGGGGTGTATTAGTGCCCAAGACATGGGTAACTTACACATCTGTGAAGGCGCCATTAATGCTGAAAGGTACATACAGGTTTTGGAGCAACATACGTTACCATGGACGCCCCTGCTTATTTCAGCAAGACAATGCCAAGCCACGTGTTACATCAACGTGGCTTCATAGTAAAAGAGTGTGGGTACTAGACTGGCCTGCCTGTAGTCCAGACCTGTCTCCCATTGAAAATGTGTGGCACATTATGAAGCCTAAAATAGCACAACGGAGACCCCCGGACTGTTGAACAACTTAAGCTGTACATCAAGCAAGAATGGGAAAGAATTCCACTTCAAAAATGTGTTTCCTCAGTTCCCAAACGTTTACTGAGTGTTGTTAAAAGGAAAGGCCATGTAACACAGTGGTGAACATGCCCTTTCCCAACTACTTTGGCACGTGTTGCAGCCATGAAATTCGAAGTGAATTATTATTTGCAAAAGAAAAATAAAGTTTATGAGTTTGAACATCAAATATGTTGTCTTTGTAGTGCATTCAACTGAATATGGGTTGAAAAGGATTTGCAAATCATTGTATTCCGTTTATATTTACGTCTAACACAATTTCCCAACTCATATGGGAACGGGGTTTGCACTTCATGAAGGTGAAGTGAATTATGTTTATATAGCGCATTTCTCTAGTGACTCAAAGCGCTTTTACCTAGTGAAACCCAATATCTGAGTTACATTTAAACCAGTGTGGGTGGCACTGGGAGCAGGTGAGTAAAGTGTCTTGCCCAAGGACACAACGGAAGTGGCTAGGTTGGCGGAAGCGGGGATCGAACCTGGAACCCTCAAGTTGCTGGCACGGCCGAGCTATACCGCCCCCAGTTAGGTGCATGGTCCTTTTTGTCCACAGGGGGCACACTAGTAATTAGAACTAGAACTAGTGCGTTTAGTCTTTATCTCACTTTATTTTCTTTTTCTTTTAAATTGTAATTTTACTGCCTTTTTTCCATCATGGCCAGGGGACTACGGATGCAAACTAGCCTTCTGGCTAATTCTGGCTTTTTTTTTAAGCATGTGTAGTCATGTGTTTTATGACATTGCATTGTGCCCCTTTGAAATAAACTAATGTAATCGAACCTGAATAGACCCACTCATTGGCAGTGCGCCCTATAATCCGGTGCGCCCTATGGTCCGGAAAAATACGGTACTCGCTCCTAATAAAAAGCTACTCCTGCTCGGTTCATCGAAGACTGAAATGTCCGTAAGCGGGGACGTGAGTTGTAGAGTCCAGATGCCCCAAAGTCAGCTGGGATAAGCTCCAGCTCCAAGTTAGCAGAGTTCAGAGACACGTAATGGTATGCATTGGATCCTCGGGGTGTTCTTCAGCGGGATGGTGTCAGGCCTTTTTCCTCTCATCCTCAGGTTGTGCAGTGCGGCGGTGATGTTCCCCAGGGGCCCGAGCACACGGGGACGAGAGAAGGTTATGAAGTGCTGCATGTAACTCGTAAATCAGCTGATGGATGAAGCAGCAGGGAAGCTGCTTCCGACTCCTCTCCTCTCCTCCTTGACTAATACGGTATTTTTCCAACAAACCCAGTGATTTTTTTTTTTTTTTTTTTTTTTTGCACTTCCCTCCCCCCTTTTTTCTTTTTCCAGTCTTAAAGTAGAACAATGCATCTGACGGGATTTTTCCTTGCGTCCCCCCCCCCCCCCCCCCTACCCCTGTTCTCCCTGCAAATGTTCCCCAGGCATTTCATGTGTAAACAAATAGAAAGAGTGGGGACTTTGTGAGGATCTACTGGTCTGTGTTAAAACTCCTGGGACGATTTATTAGGTACACCCCCTTAAATAAAAAAAGATGCAACATTGTGCATTTTGAGGAAAGCTAATTATATATTTTAGACGCGAGTATACACCACCGCAAACTACAATAATGACATCATCTTTGTTACCAGCGTGTTGGTATGGCAATTCTTCTAGCTCAGGGGTCACCAACCTTTTTGAAAGCAAGAGCTACTTCTTGGGTACTGATTAATGCGAAGGGCTACCAGTTTGATACACACTTAAATAAATTGCCAGAAATAGCCAATTTGCTCAATTTACCTTTAACTCCATGTTATTATTAATAATTAATGATATTTACACTTAATTGAACGGTTTAAAAGAGGAGAAAACACGAAAAAAATGACAATTAAATTTTGAAACATAGTTTATCTTCAATTACGACTCTTTAAAACTCAAAATTCAACCGAAAAAAAGAAGAGAAAAACTAGCTAATTCGAATCTTTTTGAAAAAATTAAAAAAATAATTTATGGAACATCATTAGTAATTTTTCCTGATTAAGATTAATTTTAGAATTTGGATGACATGTTTTAAATAGGTTAAAATCCAATCTGCACTTTGTTAGAATATATAACAAATTGGACCAAGCTATATTTCTAACAAAGACAAATCGTTGTTTCTTCTAGATTTTCCAGAACAAAAATTTTAAAAGAAATTCAAAAGACTTTGAAATAAGATTTAAATTTGATTCTACAGATTTTCTAGATTTGCCAGAATAATTTTTTTGAATTTTAATCATGATAAGTTTGAAGAAATATTTCACAAATATTCTTCGTCGAAAAAACAGAAGCTAAAATGAAGAATTAAATTAAAATGTATTTATTATTCTTTACAATAAAAATTTTTTTTTTTACTTGAACATTGATTTAAATTGTCAGGAAACAAGAGGAAGGAATTTAAAAGGTAAAAAAATATATGTGTTTAAAAATCCTAAAATTATTTTTAAGGTTGTATTTTTTCTCTAAAATTGTCTTTCTGAAAGTTACAAGAAGCAAAGTAAAAAAATAAGTGAAGACCAAGTCTTTAAAATATTTTCTTGGATTATCAAATTCTATTTGAGTTTTGTCTCTCTTAGAATTAAAAATGTCGAGCACAGCGAGACCAGCTTGCTAGTAAATAAATAAAATTTAAAAAATAGAGGCAGCTCACTGGTAAGTGCTGCTATTTGAGCTATTTTTAGAACAGGCCAGCGGGCTACTCATCTGGTCCTTACGGGCTACCTGGTGCCCGCGGGCACCGCGTTGGTGACCCCTGTTCTAGCTTATTTAGGGGACCCTTTCACTTACCACCATCCTTAAATGATATTCACTACTATTGTAATTGTTCTATGGCAGGGGTGTCCAAACTTTTTCCACTGAGGGCCGCACACGGAAAAATTAAAGCATGTGGGGGCCATTTTGATATTTTTCATTTTCAAACCATAACAAAATACATGCATTTTTTATTTATTTTACCTTTAGGGGTCCCGGGGACCATAAAAGGTTTCAGTCATTAAAATGTTAAAAATAAGTCAGATTATTATTTTTTTTAAATTATTTAGCGCTTACAGTAAATCTCTATATCAACTTCAAGTTGATATAAAGTAATACACATTTAAAAAATTTTTTTATGGCTTTTCTTTAAAAAACAACTTAGTTTTTTTTATAGTAAAACTGAAATATGCAGTATTTAGTAATTAGAGCCCTAAAAGATCAATAATGCAGGACACCACTGATTTTAATTATTTCATATTTTTGAGTAATCACAGTGAAAAGTTAAATAAAAAATCACTAAATATATTTGGGATCCAAAAGGTGCCCCACTCATAAAGTGATACATTTTTATTAGGTTTTTCTTTTACTTTCAACACTTAAGTTACGAGATCAACTTCAGATATATCTGTCCATTTTATGCTGGAACTATTATTTTGTTTGTTTTATGCACTTTTGTCAAAGAAAACGTTGATGTTTTTATATGGCTACTACACAATACATGCAATATTTACCACGTAAAACATTTTAAAGTGAAATATTTGAAGTAATTGGAGCCCTGAAAATAATTAATTATAACATGGATTTTTTTGTCATTATTTTATTTTTTTGAGCAATGGCAAAAAAAGAAAAATGAAAAAAGACAACAACAAAAAAACAGCCTGCATGGCAGCTTTTGTGTCAACATTGCAACTTTTTCTCGTTAGATTTCACCTCATTCCACTTTTTTTAATGTTCTTTTTTATTTTTACAATAGTATTTCCAGAATGTGTGGCGGGCCGGTAAACAATTAGCTGCGGGCCGCAAATTTGGACACCCCTGTTCTATGGTATTGTGAATAAACTTAAACTAAAAAATAAATAAATAAATAAATAAATAAATGGAACCCCAGGATGCAGAGACAGTAGGTGAAGTGCAGGTAAAAAATAAAAATAAAAACATTTTAATGAGGGAAACACAGGTAGACAAAAACATAGAAGTGTAGCTGGGAAGTGCACAAGGAGCAAACAGGCGTGGGACACAAAACGTAGAGCAAACCTGGGCAAATTAAGGCCGCATGCCGTTAAGCTTTTCAATCTGGCCCGCCGGACATTCCCAATTTTTTTAAATTTATTTTTAAGATGGATTCGGTTCGTTCCCCCGGGATGCAAACGGACCACTCCGGACAAGACGTGCAGGTAGGAACATGATTTATATTTGAAAATCAAAGAAGTACTGAAAACCGAAAACAAGCCGAAGCAACAACGTGCGGATCGCACTGGAAGCTAAGGCTACCACTTAGCATAGACTAGAAGACAAGGAATACTCACGTATTTTAAGATTTTAAGATACTAGTTACTATGGTAATCTAATTAATCTCGTTAGTTACTTTGGTCATCTAAGTCACAGCAGCTCAGACGAGGCACCAAGCAGTGTGGGTGGGGAGCGTTTCCACAGAGTGTTTCCAGAGCGGCCAGCCTGAAATGCGGGTGTCAGGAACAAGACGCGGAAGGAGATTTTTACAACAAAGTTCTGCAAGAAAAGTGATATTATATCAGATCGTAGGTGGGGTGCTGACGTGCGTTAATATTTCGCTGTTTGTTGCATTTTTGTTGCGTTTCGCTTGATTGTAAAATATGTGGATGGAGAGGGGGTGTGAGGTTCATATGTTGTCAATATTCAGTGTTTTATCGTTCATAGTTAATGTTAGAATAAATGTTTGTAAGTTATCACTAAAAACTTTGTGTTACATTGAGTTCTGTCAGGTGTGAAGACTTTTGATTGATTGATTGATTGAGACTTTTATTAGTAGGTTGCACAGTGAAGTACATATTCCGTACAATTGACCACTAAATGGTAACACCCGAATAAGTTTTTCAACTTGTTTAAGTCGGGGTCCACTTAAATTGATTCATGATACAGATATATACTATCATATATACTATCATCATAATACAGTCATCACACAAGATAATCACAATGAATTATTTACATTATTTACAATCAGGGGTGTGGAGGGCGGGGGGGGGGGGGGGTAGGATATGGACATCAAGTAGTGGACATAGAGAGAGAGAGAGAGAGAGAGAGAGAGAGAGAGAGAGAGAGAGATCAGAAGGCATAAGAAAAAGTATCTGCATTTGATTGTTTACATTTGATTATTAGCAATCCGGGGAGGGTGTTAGTTTAGGGTTGTAGCTGCCTGGAGGTGAACTTTTATTGCGGTTTTGAAGGAGGATAGAGATGCCCTTTCTTTTATACCTGTTGGGAGCGCATTCCACATTGATGTGGCATAGAAAGAGAATGAGTTAAGACCTTTGTTAGTTCGGAATCTGGGTTTAACGTGGTTAGTGGAGCTCCCCCTGGTGTTGTGGTTATGGCGGTCATTGACGTTAAGGAAGTAGTTTGACATGTACTTCGGTATCAGGGAGGTGTAGCGGATTTTATAGACTAGGCTCAGTGCAAGTTGTTTAACTCTGTCCTCCACCTTGAGCCAGCCCACTTTAGAGAAGTGACAAAAGCTGTCTTTGAAACCTACCAAGAAGAAGGCTGTGTGAGGGGGAGAGCCACATGAAGGGTTTTCCGTTTTCTCTCATGTATGGTAATCAACAGAAGGATGTTGTTCTGGCCCAAGGACTTCGAAGCGGAGAGATGACAGGATCTGCCCAATTTCCAGACGAACTCTTTTTGAACTATTTTACGAATTCTTTCTGAACTGACCTTTCCTGTGAATTGTTTACGACCTTTTCTGTGAACTTTTTGAGACCTTTGTCCTTTGGAAACAGCCGTGGCCTTGGGGTCGGGGAGGGTCCAAAATAAAAGAAGGAGAGCGTGCTGGAGATTGTAGAAGGATACAATGTCCGGGCGACTCCCCTCAATATATTGAGTCCAAATTGAATTCTGTCTCTGTTTAATTCTTTGCCTCTTGTCTTGTTTAATAGATGTCATCAGTGTTTGAACCTGACAGTTAATATTGTAAATCCCACATTCTTTATTTTCATGTACATTCTGGGTGTCTCATTCAGTAAAAAAAATTAAATTTTCATTCCCTTTTTTCATAACGTTTTTAGCATTCAATCAGACATTATTGTGAGGTTTTGTATTAGTGTTCCTAAAAATAGATATACCGGCCCCCAGGCACTTTTTTTCCCTCTAAATTTGGCCCCTGAGTCAAAATAATTGCCCAGGCCTGACGTAGAGCAAAGCAATCACCCAGCCCCAGCACTTTATCCACTTTTGCACTTGTCCGTTATAGTAGAAGTCGTAGTTTCGATACATCAACGTGACATTTAGGAGTGGGACATTACAATCGCTTTAGATAGCGACATTATGCCATCTTAGCTTATTTGCTGAGGTACAGTACAGGCCAAAAGTTTGGACACACCTTATCATTTTTTTGTTTTTTATTTATTTATTTATTTTTTTAGTTTATTAAGGATCCCCATTAGTCTACACCGCATTGGAGACTATTCTTCTTGGGGTCCAGGCAAAAAACAACACACAATCACAAAACAAAAGATTACAATGCAGTACAACATGATCAAATAATAAAATGTTGTAACACAAAAATAGCAAAAACAAAGAACAAAAAAAAAAGAATAATTACTTTGAGTTTACATAATAATGTTCATACCAAAGATAAAAAAGAGCATATATATATATATACAAAAAAATAAAAATCTAATATATATATATATATATATATATATATATATATATATATATATATATATATATATATATATATATATATATATATATATATATATATATATATATATATATAAATTTGCAAAAATAAAACAAAGAACCAATGGCCAACGTCATTTAAATGTGTTTTCATTATTTTCATGACTATTTACATTGTAGATTGTCACTGAAGGCATCAAAACTATGATGGGCGGTATAGCTCAGTTGGTAGAGTGGCCGTGCCAGCAACTTGAGGGTTGCAGGTTCGATCCCCGCTTCCGCCATCCTAGTCACTGCCGTTGTGTCCTTGGGCAAGACACTTTACCCACCTGCTCCCAGTGCCACCCACACTGGTTTAAATGTAACTTAGATATTGGGTTTCACTATGTAAAGCGCTTTGAGTCACTTGAGAAAAAGCGCTATATAAATGTAATTCACTTCACTTCACACTTCACATTTACAGTATATGTGAATATGTATACTGTATATGTATACTGTATATATCTACACTACCGTTCAAAAGTTTGGGGTCACCCAAACAATTTTGTGGAATAGCCTTCATTTCTAAGAACAAGAATAGACTGTCGAGTTTCAGATGAAAGTTCTCTTTTTCGGCCCATTTTGAGCGTTTAATTGACCCCACAAATGTGATGCTCCAGAAACTCAATCTGCTCAAAGGAAGGTCAGTTTTGTAGCTTCTGTAACGAGCTAAACTGTTTTCAGATGTGTGAACATGATTGCACAAGGGTTTTCTAATCATCAATTAGCCTTCTGAGCCAATGAGCAAACACATTGTACCATTAGAACACTGGAGTGATAGTTGCTGGAAATGGGCCTCTATACACCTATGTAGATATTGCACCAAAAACCAGACATTTGCAGCTAGAATAGTCATTTACCACATTAGCAATGTATAGAGTGTATTTCTTTCAAGTTAAGACTAGTTTAAAGTTATCTTCATTGAAAAGTACAGTGCTTTTCCTTCAAAAATAAGGACATTTCAATGTGACCCCAAACTTTTGAACGGTAGTGTATATAAAACCATTTTAGGTGACTACCTTTTGAAGCTCATGGAGAGAATGTCAAGAGTGTGCAAAGCAGTAATCAGAGCAAAGGGTGGCTATTTTGAAGAAACTAGAATATAAAACATGTTTTCAGTTATTTCACCTTTTTTTTTGTTAAGTATATAACTCCACATGTGTTCATTCATAGTTTTGATGTGACAATCTACAATGTAAATAGTCATGAAAATAAAGAACACACATTGAACATTTGACCATGAATTGATTAACGTGGACCCCGACTTAAACAAAGTTGAAAAACTTATTGGGGTGTTACCATTTAGTGGTCAATTGTACGGAATATGTACTGTACTGTGCAATCTACTAATACAAGTTTCAATCAATCAATCAATCAATGAGGAGAAGGTGTGTCCAAACTTTTGGCCTGTACCACGCATCAAAGGGATTAAACTTATTGATTTCACGTCTGTGGATGGGTCACGGAGAGTTGGCAGAATTCCAAGTTTTATTTTAAGATGTGTAGCGAACAAATAAGGCAACAAGAGAAGTATCCTACTCTTTTGTAAAGTGAATCTGTACAGCCGATATTGGCATCTACATCAACTATATATGATTTGCTTAAGAAGCTGGACAGGACAAAATATATAAAAAAATAAAAATAAAAAATAAATTAAAAAATAAAAAGATGTGTAGCGAAGCCTTTTCCAATTTTTTATTATTATTTTTTCTTTCTATTTTTTCAAATAGCTGCTCTCGGTGAACAGATTGTGCATACGTTTAATTGGGTTGTTGGTGAGCAAAGTGTCGTATCGTAATATGTTGTTGTGACCGTCTCAAGCCGTCGTGTGGGTTCCAAGGACCACCAAGCACAGACATTCTGCGAGCAGGTGTAGACTTCTTTATTTTTCAATAAGAAAAAGTCTCTTGCGGGTCGCTTTGCAGCTCTGCCGCTTTCACTGCTCGCTCCTCGGTTCGCTTTTCAGCCTTCCGCGTGGTCTGCGTCTGCCTCTCGCTCTCTTCCGCGCCACATGTGTTGCTGTTCGCTCTCCAACTCCTTCTGCCCCGTCGTTCTCGGCTGCCGCCCTTTTACACACTGAGAGGGGATTACTCAATTGTGCCCAGGTGCGCGATGCACGCACCTGATCTTGTTTGCTCCGTCGAACCCGGCGCGCCCCTCCTCGCTGCTCGCTCGCCGTCCACGCCTCCTCGCCGCCATCTTGGAGCGGGCTCCGGTGTGCCCTGCCTCGCTGTCGGACTGCCGGCCCCGCCTCTCCACAGTTGCATCAAAATGTTCTTATTGCATGTGTACTCTGACCTTGACAGTGTATGAAGGTAATCATCACTAATGGGTTTGTACAGGGGTCACCAACGCGGTGCCCGCGGGCACCAGGTAGCCCGTAAGGACCAGATGAGTAGCCCGCTGGCCTGTTCTAAAAATAGCTCAAATAGCAGCACTTACCAGTGAGCTGCATCTATTTTTTTAATTGTATTTATTTACTAGCAAGCTGGTCTCGCTTTGCCCGACATTTTTAATTCTAAGAGAGACAAAACTCAAATAGAATTTGAAAATCCAAGAAAATATTTTAAAGACTTGGTCTTCACTTGTTTAAATAAATTCATTAATTTTTTTTACTTTGCTTCTTATAACTTTCAGAAAGACAATTTTAGAGAAAAAATACAACCTTAAAAATGATTTTAGGATTTTTAAACACATATCCCTTTTTACCTTTTAAATTCCTTCCTCTTCTTTCCTGACAATTTAAATCGATGTTCAAGTCAATTAATTTTTTTTATTGTAAAGAATAATAAATAAATTTTAGTTTAATTCTTCATTTTAGCTTCTGTTTTTTCGACGAAGAATATTTGTGAAATATTTCTTCAAACTTATTATGATTAAAATTCAAAGAAATTATTCTGGCAAATCTAGAAAATCTGTAGAATCAAATTTAAATCTTATTTCAAAGTCTTTTGAATTTCTTTTAAAATTTTTGTTCTGGAAAATCTAGAAGAAATAATGATTTGTTATATATTCTAACAAAGTGCAGATTGGATTTTAGCCTATTTAAAACATGTCATCAAAATTCTAAAATGAATCTTAATCAGGAAAAATTACTAATGATGTTCAATAAATTATTTTTTAAATTTTTTCAAAAAGATTCGAATTAGCTAGTTTTTCTCTTCTTTTTTTCGGTAGAATTTTGAATTTTAAAGAGTCAAAATTGAAGATAAACTATGTTTCAAAATTTAATTGTCATTTGTTTCGTGTTTTCTCCTCTTTTAAACCGTTCAATTAAGTGTAAATATAATTAATTATTAATAATAACATAGCGTTAAAGGTAAATTGAGCAAATTGGCTATTTCTGGCAATTTATTTAAGTGTGTATCAAACTGGTAGCCCTTCGCATTAATCAGTACCCAAGAAGTAGCTCTTGCTTTCAAAAAGGTTGGTGACCCCTGGGTTTGTACATTCTTCAAAAACACATCAAAAGCTTTGCCTGTCAGCCACGGTGAATATTTTTTCACTTTGCGCAAAAAAAAAAAGAGGTGCCAACAGCTTCCTGTCATATAAGCATTTTCCCTTATTAGCACAAGCAGGCCTTCCCAACAGTAGGAATTTTCCTCCCTGTGGTAACGTCACTGGAAATGTTGACACTGCTCATTAAAAACAGTCTCCTGCTAGAATTGCAGCCTCCTCTCCCTCGTCCTCGTCCTCGCTCCAATCACGCCGGGATGATGTCGACGATGAGACGCCATTAAGGCAGCGGCGTATCAAAAACAGTCTGCCGCGTTTCAAATGGCGTCTATTTAGGTGTGGCCGGGGGGTCAGATGAGGACAGTTTGCAAAGATGCGTGTTCAGACCACTGGGGTGAAAGGAGGTCACCTCGGCTCCACTTTTCCGAGAAGTGCTGCGTTTAAAAGCTGGCATCGGGCAGAATGATTTCCTCTGTTGGGCACAGAATTCTTCCACTTGGTGCAGGCCATGGAGTGTTTCCATGTCTGCTCCAATCATTGGAACCCAAATACCACAGAAAGAACCGTGCTTTGGCGCTAGAAAAGTGCAGAGAAGCTTCCAATGTTCAACCACATTTTTACATTGTTTTTGCCATTTCCTTCAAAATGGATCTCAATGAGATTGTTTTTTTTTTTTGTCACGTTTTAGACAGAAGTTCTCCAAACAATCATGCACCTGTCAGCTGCAGCACACTCATCTCTTACTGTATTTACTGTATGCACAATGGAACACAACAATAAAACAGAGTGAAGCACAATGGAACACAATGAACTCAGCGAAACACACTAGTGGAACACAGTGGAGCACAATAACACAATGGAACGCAGTGAAACATGGTGAAACAAAATGAAACAGTGCAACAAAAGAGCTGAACACAGTGAAACACAATGGAGCACAATAACACAATGGAACACAGTGAAACATGGTGAAACATAATGAAACAGTGCAACAAAGGAGCTGAACACAATGGAACACAATGGAACACAATGGAACGCAGTGAAACATGGTGAAACATAATGAAACAGTGCAACAAAGGAGCTGAACACAGTGAAACACAATGGAACACAATGGAACACAATGGAACGCAGTGAAACATGGTGAAACATAATGAAACAGTGCAACAAAGGAGCTGAACACAGTGAAACACAATGGAACACAATGGAACGCAGTGAAACATGGTGAAACATAATGAAACAGTGCAACAAAGGAGCTGAACACAGTGAAACACAATGGAACACAATGGAACACAATGGAACGCAGTGAAACATGGTGAAACATAATGAAACGGTGCAACAAAAGAGCTGAACACAGTGAAACACAATGGAGCACAATAACACAATGGAACGCAGTGAAACATGGTGAAACATAATGAAACAGTGCAACAAAGGAGCTGAACACAATGGAACACAATGGAACACAATGGAACACAGTGACACATGGTGAAACAAAATGAAACAGTGAACCACAACTATGCAACAAAGGAGCTGAACACAGTGAAACACAATGGAACACAGTGAAACATAGTGAAACACAATTAAACACAGGGAACCACAGCAATGAACCACAAGAGTGGAAGACAGTGGAGCACAATGTAACACAATGGAACACAGTAAAAAAGTGAAACAAAATGAAACACAATGAACACGGTAAAACACAATGAACACAGTGAAACGGTGAAACTCAATGAACACAGTGAAACAAAATGAAACAGTGAAACACAGTGAAACAAGGTGAAACACAGAGTGGAACAAAGGGGAAACTAATGAAGCAAAGTGAAGCACAATGAAACACAATGAAGCACACTGAAGCACAGTGAAACACAATAAAACACAGTAAAACACAATGAAACACAATGAAACAAAATTAAACTCAATGAACACAATGAAACACAGTGAAACACAATGAAACACAATGAACACAGTGAAACACAATGAACACAGTGAAACACAATGAAACACAATGGAACTCAATGAACACAGTGAAACACAATGAAACACAATGAACACAGTGAAACACAATGAAACACAAAGCAACTCAATGAACACAGTAAAACACAATGAAACACAATTAACACAGTGAAACACAATGAAACACAAAGCAACTCAATGAAACACAATGAAACACAAAGCAACTCAATGAACACAGTAAAACACAATGAAACACAATGAACACAGTGAAACACAATGAAACACAATGAAACAAAATTAAACACAATGAACACAGTGAAACACAATGAAACACAATGAAACACAATGAACACAGTGAAACACAATGAAACACAATGAACACAGTGAAACACAATGAAACACAATGAAACACAATGAACACAGTGAAACACAATGAACACAGTGAAACACAATGAAACACAATTAACACAGTGAAACACAATGAAATACAAAGCAACTCAATGAAACACAATGAAACACAAAGCAACTCAATGAACACAGTAAAACACAATGAAACACAATGAACACAGTGAAACACAATGAAACACAATGAAACAAAATTAAACACAATGAACACAGTGAAACACAATGAAACACAATGAAACACAATGAACACAGTGAAACACAATGAAACACAATGAACACAGTGAAACACAATGAAACACAATGAAACACAATGAACACAGTGAAACACAATGAAACACAATGAACACAGTGAAGCACAATGAAACACAAAGCAACTCAATGAACACAGTAAAACACAATGAAACACAATGAACACAGTGAAACACAATGAAACACAATGGAACTCAATGAACACAGTGACACAAAATGAAACACAATGAACACAGTGAAACACAATGAAACACAATGAACACAGTGAAACACAATGAAACACAATGAACACAGTGAAACACCATGAAACACAGTGAACACAGTGAAACAAAATGAAACACAATGAAACACAATGAACACAGTGAAACAAAATGAAACACAATGAAACACAATGAACACAGTGAAACAAAATGAAACACAATGAACACAGTGAAACACAATGAAACACAATGAACAAAGTGAAACAAAATGAAACACAATGAACACAGTGAAACACAATGAAACATAGTGAACACAGTGAAGCAAAATGAAACACAGTGAAAAACAATGAAACACAGTGAAACAAAATGAAACACAATAAACACAGTGAAACAAGGTGAAACACAGAGTGGAACAAAGTGAAATAAAGCAAAGTGAAGCACAATGAAACAATGAAACACAATGAAACACAATGAACACAGTGAAACAAGGTGGAACACAGAGTGGAACAAAGTGAAACCTAATAAAGTAAAGTGAAGCACAATGAAACACAATGAAACAAAATGAAACACAATGAAACAGTGAAACACAATGAAACACAATGAAACAGTGAAACACAATGAAACTCAATGAAACACAATGAAACACAATGAAACAGTGAAACACAATGAAACTCAATGAAACACAATGAAACACAATGAAACAGTGAAACACAATGAAACTCAATGAAACACAATGAAACACAATGAAACAGTGAAACACAATGAAACTCAATGAAACACAATGAAACACAATGAAACAGTGAAACACAATGAAACTCAATGAAACACAATGAAACAGTGAAACACTATGAAACTCAATGAAACACAATGAAACAGTGAAACACAATGAAACACAATGAAACACAATGAAACAGTGAAACACAATGAAACACAATGAAACAGTGAAACACAATGAAACTCAATGAAACACAATGAAACACAATGAAACACAGTCTAAGGGGAACAAAACAAAACACAAGGATGTTACTAAAAGTACTTTATTATAGTTATTAGTTATGGAGTTACTAACTCAGTGCATAATGATCAGAGTCACTAATTACTAGAGAAAGCAGTGTTTCTCATGCTTCCACATTTTTTTGTGCCGCCTGCCACAAATACATTTTGGTACCTGTTTCCTCTCGCTCTTACAGTAAACACATTATAACGGGACTGCGGTTGCAACTCCTCCCAGTCGACACACCTGCTCTGCCACAGACTTAGTCGGAGGCATCAGTCTTGCCCCTTTTTCCTTGTGCGTCGTCGAGGATTTGTACTGATGCATGTTTGTGTGACGGAATGGGGAGGATAGGGGGGGGTATGCGCGTTACCAAGGCAACAGCCTCGGTTGCGCAACATGGTGCGGTGTTGTGAAAACAAAGCATCCGGCGACGTGTACCCCCACAGCACACACACACACGCACACACACTGAGCAAAAACAACTCTCTGGAACGCGGCGGCTTCATTCTTAACTGCAGTCAATTTTACAGTTGTTGTTAATAATCACCAGCTTTTATTTATGTAGACAACATGACATGAAGTGCAGTGGGAATTACAGCCTCATTAGTCACCGCCTCTAAAACACTCATGTCAACTGTTTACTGTGGGCTTCTTTTTTTTATATATATATATATATATTTTTATTTTAAACAACACTACTGTGGGCTTCTTTTTTTTATTTTATTTTTTAATTGATTTTAAACAACAACACTACTGTGGGCTTCTTTTTTTTTTTTTTTTTTTTTATTTATTTATTTTAAACAACACTACTGTGGGCTTCTTTCCTCATGTTTACATAAGGTGTTTATCAGCGGTCATGCTGAGAATGAAAATACACATGTATACATATATATATACGTATATATATATAACAAACTTCCACTTATGAATACAAGAAGATGATCACAAGTGCGTTCCCTCCACACAAGAGGCTTCTTGTTCATCAGGGCAGCTGTGCTTATGTTGTACAACATGAAGACCATGACTATCGTTCAGTCACTGTTTGGCAGCTGAGGAGCTTCCCTCTTGTATGACTACTGTCATTATGTTACTCAACCTCCTTTTAAAGGGGAACTGCACTTTTTTGGGGGGGGGGGGGGATTTTTGCCTATTGTTCACAATCATTATGAAAGACAGGATGACAAATGAATTTTTTAAAAATGCATTCTAAATATCCCAAAACCCAAAACCAGTGAAGTTGTCACGTTGTGTAAATGGTAAATAAAAACAGAATACAATGATTTGCAAATCCTTTTCAACTTATATTCAATTGAATAGACTGCAAAGACAAGATATTTAATGTTCACACTGAGAAACTTAATTTATTTAAGGCCAGTCTAGTACCCGCACTCTTTTACTACAAAGCCACGCTGTTGTAACACGTGGCTTGGCATTGTCTTGCTGAAATAAGCAGGGGCGTCCATGATAACATTGCTTGGATGGCAACATATGTTGCTCCAAAACCTGTATGTACCTTTCAGCATTAAAGGTGCCTTCACAGATGTGTAAGTTACCCATGTCTTGGGCACTAATACACCCCCATACCATCACACATGCTGGCTTTTCAACTTTGCGCCTATAACAGTCCGGATGGTTCTTTTCCTCTTTGGTCCGAAGGACACGACGTCCACGGTTTCCAAAAACTATTTGAAATGTGGACTCGTCAGACCACAGAACACTTTTCCACTTTGCATCAGTCCATCTCCAGCGAAGCCGGCGGCGTTTCTGGGTGTTGTTGATAAATGGCTTTGGATTTTGCATGGTAGAGTTTTAACTTGCACTTACAGATGTAGTGACAAACTATAGTTACTGAAAGTGGTTTTCTGAAGTGTTCCTGAGCTATGTGGTGATATCCTTTACCCACTGATGTTGCTTTATGATGCAGTACCGCCTGAGGGTTCGAAGGTCCGTAATATCATCACTTACGTGCAGTGATTTCTCCAGATTCTCTGAACCTTTTGATGATATTACAGACCGTAGACTTTTCAACTTATATTCAATTGAATAGACTGCAAAGACAATATATTTAATGTTGCAACTGAGAAACGTTATTTATTTTTATTGCAAATAATCATTAACTTAGAATTTAATGGCAGCAAAGTTGTCACAAGGGCATTTTTTTTACCACTGTGTTACATGGCCTTTCCTTTTAACAACACTCAGTAAACGTTTGGGAACTGAGGAGACACATTTTTGAAGCTTCTCAGGTGGAATTATTTCCCATTCTTGCTTGATGTACAGCTTAAGTTGTTCAACAGTCCGGGGGTCTCCGTTGTGGTATTCTAGGCTTCATAATGCGCCACACATTTTCAATGGGAGACAGGTCTGGACTACAGGCAGGCCAGTCTAGTACCCGCACTCTTTTACTACGAAGCCACGCTGTTGTAACACGTGGCTTGGCATTGTCTTGCTAAAATAAGCAGGGGCGTCCATGATAATGTTGCTTGGATGGTGTTGCGTCTACCAGTTTCTTCCTCCAAGGGAATCTAAGTTACTGGTCAATCCCAAATTCTTTCGATGACATATATGCTGAGTAAGAAGGACCATCAAGACAGAATTGGAATATTTTCAAGTTTTACTAAAGCTTTAGGAGATCAGTACAACCAATACATTCATATCGGCTACTGTAGTTGATCTGGCATTCAAACGGAAAAGCCAACTTCTTGCACACAAAGAAAGCCCCCCCCTGCCCCCCTGCCCCCTCGCAACACTGATAAGGAAGATCTGGGGGTTTGGTTTCACATTACTGATGGTTTAAGACACTAAACAGACAATCTGAAGACAAAGAGAGACTGGTAGAATATACAAAGGAAAAGTACTAGCTACTCTAAACATGGCTATGTAAAAAGAAAGAACTCTTAAAAATATATGCATCCTCCACAATGGCAACATATGTTGCTCCAAAGCCTGTATGTACCTTTCAGCATTAATGGTGCCTTGACAGATGTGTAAGTTACCCATGTCTTGGGCACTAATACACCCCCATACCATCACAGATGCTGGCTTTTCAACTTTGCGCCTATAACAATCCGGATGGTTCTTTTCCTCTTTGGTCCGGAGGACACGACGTCCACAGTTTCCAAAAACAATTTGAAATGTGGACTCGTCAGACCACAGAACACTTTTCCACTTTGCATCAGTCCATCTTAGATGAGCTCGGGCCCAGTGAAGTCGGCAGCGTTTCTGGGTGTTGTTGATAAATGGCTTTCGCTTTGCATAGTAGAGTTTTAACTTGCACCTACAGATGTAGCGACCAACTGTAGTTACTGACAGTGGTTTTTTGAAGTGTTCCTGAGCCCATGTGGTGATATCCTTTACACATTGATGTCGCTTTTTGATGCTATACCGCTCGAGGGATCGAAGGTCCATAATATCATCGCTTACGTGCGGGAATTTCTCCAGCTTCTCTGAACATTTTGATGATATTACGGACCGTAGATGGTGAAATTGTCATGTCTGTGATTATGTTTTGTTTTAGTCATGTTCGGATTTGGTTTTGGACTTTTTGTGCACTTTATTTGTCACCATAGCAACCATTAGTTTCACCTGGTTCACATTGTCATGTCACGCACCTGTTCACCTGTCTTGTCACGCACCTGTTTTCACTGATCACGTCACTATTTAAATCTGTCTGTTTCTGTTGTTCGTCCTGGCGTCCTCACACTATTTCATCACTCTGCTCCATGTCTTGTCACAGTTCTTTACCAAGTAAGTTTTGTTCATTTATGCCACAGTTAGTGTTTTTGTTTTATTGTTCATAGTTTTTGTGCCCACGTGCATGTCTTTTGTTTCATAGTCAAGTTTGTATTTCCGCCTTTGTGCGCGCCTTTTGTTTGCTTCCTTTTTTGTAGTTTATTAGTGTTAAAAAAATAAATCATGTATTTAAATTCACGCCTTGCCCGCGCCAATTTTCCTTTGCCTTCTGGGAGAACAAACCATGCCATGAACCAAGTCTTGACAGTAGGACGCCAGCAGAAAAATTATCCCGCAAGAAAATTGGACGCTTTTGACGAGGCGGCGTGGGAGGTGCTGCGCGCCATGGAGACCGAGACGCTGCGCTTTTCCCCCAGGGAGCGCAGGGGGATGATGTGGGGAAATGAAGGCAAGCTGGTGCCGATCGGCGCGTCGTTCCCGTCCCGGAAGCGTCGCCAAGGACGAGGGAAGACTTCCGCGAGCCGGCAGGACACGCCGCTCCCACAAGCCCCTCCCCCTCCGGGCGGAAGCAAGCAGCAGCCAGCCCGGCTTCGCCCTGATGACGTCACAGACCAGGATTTTTTTTTCAATACTTTTTCTTTTGATCACTCACCTCCAGCAAAAGACTGTAAAAACATGATAAGACATTATCAGGACATGTTTTTACAAATTAGATCCTCTCAATCACAGTCACCCAGTTTTCATGCCCCGCCCCCCAAGACTCAAACCCCGCCCCCGTCACAACATTTTTCTTTTTATCCACCCACAAAAGCCCAGGTGGGGGGGAAGGGAAGACATTTTGGACAATTTAGAGGGGAGGATTTAGCCCCCCTCCTGACCTCCCTCCACCCACCCCAAAAGACGGTTCCAGACCGCGGGGAGCGCGTCTGGGATCCGCTCCTTGAGGGGGGGGCTAGGGCTGGGAAATGTTCAGGTGGGGTGGTTCAGCATTGCCATGCCAAGCCACAGCCTCCAGCTCGGCCACCACCACCTGTCTTTCGACCTGCCAAGCCACAGCCACCAGCACGGCCCCCACCACCAGTCTTTCGACCTGCCAAGCCACAGCCTCCAGCTAGGCCACCTCCACCTGCACCACGCCAAGCGCCACCAGTCGCAGCTCCACGCCAAGCGCCACCAGTCGCAGCTCCACGCCAAGCGCCACCAGTCGCAGCTCCACGCCAAGTGCCACCAGTCGTAACTCCACGCCAAGTTCCGCTACCTGCTCCACGCCAGTCGCAGCTTCACGACGCCAAGTGCCGCCAGTCGCAGCTTCACGACGCCAAGTGCCGCCAGTCGCAGCTTCACGACGCCAAGTGCCGCCAGTCGCAGCTCCACGACGCCAAGTGCCGCCAGTCGCAGCTCCACGACGCCAAGTGCCGCCAGTCGCAGCTCCACGACGCCAAGTGCCGCCAGTCGCAGCTCCACGACGCCAAGTGCCGCCAGTCGCAGCTCCACGACGCCAAGTGCCGCCAGTCGCAGCTCCACGACGCCAAGTGCCGCCAGTCGCAGCTCCACGACGCCAAGACCCCTCAAGCCAAGACCAAGTCCAAGACCCCTCAAGCCAAGACCAAGTCCAAGACCCCTCAAGCCAAGACCAAGTCCAAGACCCCTCAAGCCAAGACCAAGTCCAAGACCCCTCAAGCCAAGACCAAGACCCCTCACGCCAAGTCCAAGACCCCTCACGCCAAGTCCAAGACACACCACGCCAAGTCCAAGACACACCACGCCAAGACCAAGACACACCACCCAAAGACCAAGACTGCCAAGACCAACACCAAGACTGCCAAGACCAACACCAAGACTACCAAGACCAACACCAAGACTGCCAAGACCAAGACTGCCAAAACCAACACCAAGACCCACGCTGCCAAGACCAAGACCAACGCTGCCAGGACACGCCACGCCAAGCTTTGCTGCCCGACGCACCACGCCAAGCTTCGTCATCTGCGACTGCCACGTCGACGAAGCGCCTGCCTTCTCGTCGGCCATGGATGTGGCCAGTCCATGGGCGTCCGCCACGCCAGGTACGCCGACCTCCTCGTCGGCCACGGATGTGGCCACTACCTGGTCGGCCGCCACGCCAAGTGCGCCCACCTCCCCGTCGGCCATGGATATGGCCATTCCCGGGTCGCCCACCTCGTCAGGTACAGCGGCGGTCTACGCGTCGCCGCCACCTGATCCTGCCCCGGTGGATTCGGGGACACCTGGTCTGGCGACCCACCGCCATGTCCCCCTCCCGCCCTCCCATGACTCTCGATCCTGCCTTGTTTTGTTTGTTTTGGACATCTGGGATCTGTCCGTAAGGGGGGGGGCTCTGTCATGTCTGTGATTATGTTTTGTTTTAGTCATGTTCGGATTTGGTTTTGGACTTTTTGTGCACTTTATTTGTCACCATAGCAACCATTAGTTTCACCTGGTTCACATTGTCATGTCACACACCTGTTCACCTGTCTTGTCACGCACCTGTTTTCACTGATCACGTCACTATTTAAATCTGCCTGTTTCTGTTGTTCGTCCTGGCGTCCTCACACTATTTCATCACTCTGCTCCATGTCTTGTCACAGTTCTTTACCAAGTAAGTTTTGTTCATTTATGCCACAGTTAGTGTTTTTGTTTTATTGTTCATAGTTTTTGTGCCCACGTGCATGTCTTTTGTTTCATAGTCAAGTTTGTATTTCCGCCTTTGTGCGCGCCTTTTGTTTGCTTCCTTTTTTGTAGTTAATTAGTGTTAAAAAAATAAATCATGTATTTAAATTCACGCCTTGCCCGCGCCAATTTTCCTTTGCCTTCTGGGAGAACAAACCACGCCATGAACCAAGTCTTGACAGAAATCCCTAAATTCCTTGCAATAGCTGGTTGAGAAATGTTGTTTTTAAACTGTTTGTTCACGCATTTGTCGACAAAGGGGCGACCCTCGCCCCATCCTTGTTTGTGAATGACTGAGCATTTCATGGAAGGTGCTTTTACACCCAATCATGGCACCCACCTGTTCCCAATTAGCACGCCGTTCACCTGTGGGATGTTCCAAATGAGCGTTTGATGAGCATTCCTCCACTTTCTCAGTCTTTTTTGCCACTTGTGCCAGCTTTTTTGAAACATGTCGCAGGCATCAAATTCCAAATGAGTTAATATTTGCAAAAAAAATTACAGTTTTCCAGTTGGAACGTTAAATATCTTGTCTTTGCAGTCTATTCAATTGAATATAAGTTGAAAAGGATTTGCAAATCATTGTATTCTGTTTTTATTTACCATTTACACAACGTGACAACTTCACTGGTTTTGGGGTTTGTATATATATATATATATATATATGTACATAGTTCATATATATTACATGCATACATTGCACACCCTTGTTTTGCTTTGCTGAGAGGTGATGACACATTTGATTTAATTGTATTTGTCAAATGCAAAAGGGCTTTTAGAGTGCAGACAATTTTACAGACAAAAATACAATTAAATAAAAAGTTTCTCTATTATTCAAATGAGCTAATTGAAGTTGTTTCTGCTGAAGCAGGTGAGTCATAAAGGCAAGAATGAGCCGTGGGAGCCCCACTCTGCCGTCTGCAGGAAGTCTGTAATGTGACAGTGGGTGGCTGTCACACAATCACTTATTAATGGTAATGTCTCGCTGCTTTGGCGTAGCGGTGCAATAAATACTTCTACGCTGCGAAAGAAAAAAAGGCTAAATTGATTGTTTTATATTTAGTACTTGGAATTAGCCCCTTGAGTCTCGTTAGCAAAATGCATTGTATTTTTTGATGGGAGTGGAAGTGGGGACGTGCGCGCGTGTCGTCACGGGTGGCGCACAGGTGCAGAGGTGTTTGTACGTACACATTTTTCTGAGGAGACCATTTTCACTCTTCAACAGAAATAGCCTGACCTTTGTGGTTGTGTGATGTGTCATAGCTGGGCCGGCTCATGGTGGGCACAAAGCAGTAGGAGGATGAAAATAAAAAATACTACGTCATGATGGAGGGCGGCACGGTTTTCCTTTGTTCAACACTGGATGCCTTTGCTCGCCGTGAAAGTTCAGTAATGAGGTTCCTTGAATCAAATGAAGAATATCCAACCGCCTAGGCCAGTGTTTTTCAACCACTGTGCCGCGGCACAGTAGTGTGCCGTGAGATACAGTCTGGTGTGCCGTGGGAGATGATCTAATTTCACCTATTTGGGTTCAAAATATTTTTGCAAAGCAGTAATTATAGTCTGCAAATGATGTGTTGTTGTTGAGTGTCGGTGCTGTCTAGAGCTCGGCGGAGTAACCGTGTAATACTCTTCCATATCAGTAGGTGGCAGCAGTAGCTAATTGCTTTGTAGATGTCGGAAACAGCGGGAGGCAGGGTGCAGGTAAAAAAGGTATCTAATGCTTAAACCAAAATAAACAAAAGGGTGAGTGCCCCTAAGAAAAGGCATGGAAGCTTAGGGAAGGCAATGCAGAACGAAAACTAAAACTGACTGGCTGCAAAGTAAACAAAAACAGAATGCTGGACGACAGCAAAGACCTTACTGTGGAGCAAAGACGGCGTCCACAATGTACAATCCGAACATGACGTGACAATCGACAATGTCCCCATAAAAGAAGGATAAAAACAACTGAAATATTGTTTATTGCTAAACAAAGTAGAAGTGGGAAATATTGCTCAAAGGACACATGAAACAGCTACAGGAAAATACCAAAAAAAGAGAATAAGCCACATAATATTGTATTGTCCAATAGTTTAACAACAACATTTCTCAACCAGCTATTGCAAGGAATTTAGAGATTTCACCATCTACGGTCCGTAATATCATCAAAAGGTTCAGAGAATCTGGAGAAATCACTGCACGTAAGCGATGATATTACAGACCTTCGATCCCTCAGGCGGTACTGCATCATAAAGCGACATCAGTGTGTAAAGGATATCACCACATAGCTCAGGAACACTTCAGAAAACCACTTTCAGTAACTATAGTTTGTCGCTACATCTGTAAGTGCAAGTTAAAACTCTACCATGCAAAATCCAAAGCCATTTATCAACAACACCCAGAAACGCCGCCGGCGTCGCTGGAGATGGACTGATGCAAAGTGGAAAAGTGTTCCCATTTGAAATTGTTTTTGGAAACTGTGGACGTCGTGTCCTCCGGAACAAAGAAGAAAAGAACCATCCGGACTGTTATAGGCGCAAAGTGTAAAAGCCAGCATCTGTGATGGTATGGGGGTGTATTAGTGCCCAAGACATGGGTAACTTACACATCTGTGAAGGCACCATTAATTTTGAAAGGTACATACATGTTTTGGAGCAACATATGCTGCCATCCAAGCAACGTTATCATGGACGCCCCTGCTTATTTCAGCAAGACAATGCCAAGCCACGTGTTACAACAGCGTCGCTTTGTAGTAAAAGAGTGCGGGTACTAGACCGGCCTTAAAAAAATTAAGTTTCTCAGATCGAAAATTAAATATCTTGTTTTTGCAGTCTATTCGATTAAATATAAGTTAAAAATGATTTGTAAATAATTTTATTATGTTTTATAACGTGCCAACTTCACTGGTTTTGGGTTTTGTACATATATATATATATATATATATATATATATATATATATATATATATATATATATATATATATATATATATATATATATATATATATATATATATATATATATATACACACACACATACTTATAATCATAATATATTTAAGGCAATAATGCCATGTCACATGAGTCCTCTACAAACCACTCTACAAACTTATTATTATTATTCTTAAACTCATTATTTAGGGGGTTCAATCAAATACTTTCTAGATTTGTAAACCCCATCTTTAAAATGCCAAACACCTAATCAAGGTTTTTTACACTATTCATATGGCCCCATTCGTCGCCGTTTACCTGACACATGAGACTTGACAAATTGGGGTGAGGGTGGGGTGGGGGGGGGGGGGGCAAAATACACTTTAGTCGCCAGACGACAGTAGAGTGTTGGGTATCTTAAAATGTCTTTTGTTTTGTGGCAACTCACACTTTGACCACATAGTCAGTTTCTATGTAGAGTGGCGCTTTTCATCATTTTCAGCAGACTGCATTAAAAAATGATTAGCCCCTACACAGGAATGGGGCCATAAGAATCCCTTCCCGACTGTACAAACAAAATGCAATAAATGTTTTCAGTGCATGTAATCATACCGAGTGTGTGGGTACTGGGTGGCGACATTGGGTTTCGGGTGGGATGGGTGGTCCAGAACTTGTTGTTACGCCTTGAAAAGGTATATACACCCTTTTGAGTGTTCCACGTTTCCAGATGACATCATTTTAAAAAGTCAATATAATACAATATTTGTGTGAATGCTCCAAAGCTCCAAATCAAACCGTTCCAACTCCAAACTGTTCAGCCTATTCGGGAATTGCGGGCTTTCCCTTGATAAATTCAAAAAATTCCAGATTTCCCAGAATTCCAGGTTTTCCAGGACGTTTTTCCCATTCAAACCGAATTGGCCATTTTTCAAACTTTCACCATTTCCACATTTTTCAACCGATTCAAACCATTCCACCTTCAACACATTACACCTTTCTGGAAATTCAAACTATCATTTTTCTAAGTTCAAAAAAATTCCAGGATTTTCCAGAATTCCTGCTTTTCCAAAGCTCTATATCCACCCTTTTTTCTAGCGACTACTCCTTCCACATTTTTCAACACATTTCAACTGTTCTATCTTTCAAAACATTTCTCTTAATCAGGAAAAAAAAAGAAGTTGTTTTTTGAACTGGAAAAATTCCTGGTTTTCCTGAAATTCCAGGAATTACATAATACCATTTTTCAATTCAACATGTTACTACATCAACATTTCTTGACCGATTTTAAAAATTCCATTACATTCCAACTCAATCAGACCATACAAGTTTTTTTTTACCATTTTCCAAAAAATTCCCGCTTTTCCCGAAATTCTCAATTTTTTGGTAAATTCCCATGGAAATCAATGAGACATTCTTCAAAGTTCCACAACACCCACATTTTTCATCTGATTCAAACTGTTCCAAATTCAAAATATTCCGCCTGTTCAGGAATCGTGTGCTCTACTTCAACAATTGTAAAAAAAATTCCAGGATTTCCCATAATTGCTTTATTTTTATTTATTTTTTTCCCTTTGAAAATGAATTGTCCATTTTTCAAACTTCAAAAATTCCCACATTTTTCAACAGATTCAAACCATTTCACTTTCAAAGAATTCCACTCATCCTGGACATACAAACTATAAATTTTCCAAGTTCCAAAAAATTCCAGGAATTCCCGTTTTTCCAAACGCATTTTCCACCATTTTTTCTCTCGACTACTCCTTCCACATTTTTCAACCCACTTCAACCGATCCCTGACAAATGATTCCTCTTAATCAGGACAAAAAACAAAGTTCTTTTTTTAAATGGAAAAATTCGATGATACCATTTCCTCAATTAAAACCGTTACTAAATCAGGGAATTTTTGGAATTTGTCAAGGGAAAGCCCACGATTTGAAGTTGGAACGGCTTGAATCGGGTGAAAAATGTGGAAGGCAGAGCTCGCCAAAATCTGGAGAAGAAGAATAATAAGTTGAAGAATAAAAACAGATGAATTTTGGTATAAAAAAACATTTGAATGCTCCAAAGCATTCACACAATAAAGTTCTCAATAAATAGTTCTATGAGTTGTAGTTCATACACTTAAAATAAGATTATCTCATTTAAAAAAAAAAAAAGGATTTAAGAAGTTTAACATCTTTTTTTTGTAACGGGGTGCTTGGGGGAGCTCCAAATACAATTCTGCAGAGGGCCCCAGTTTAGTGTTGTACGGCCCTGGCAACAGATTTGAGTGGTATGTCTACTGAATTAATTTGAGCTCAAACAAGAAAGGGACAAGCGGTAGAAAATGGATGGAATTCATTTGAGCTCAAACAAGAAAGGGACAAGCGGTAGGAAATGGATGGACGGAAGCTTGGGTCCTACTTCGCCTCGTTTTAGAGGTGACAGTATACACAACACATGGCGGAATAATACCTGAGCCATGTGAACAGGCACTCGCGGTCGTTTCCTTTTTTTAAATTTTTTTTTTTTAGGCATTATTGTTTAACGACAGTGCTTGTGAATAGCTCCATACACAAGGCTCGGGGGTAAAAACCCGAGCAGAAAGATCGGCCATTGTGTCCCTGCCGCGGGGAAGTTAGTGCATGGGAAAGCCCGGGTTGGTGGTGGCGGAGGGGCACACAACGTGACCTGACAACAAGGAACCTCCGGGAAAACCGTCAATCCTAAACTATGCACTGAGGAGAGAGAGAGCCGGGGTCCACGAAGGGGAGTCCGCGTTCAACGACGCGGCGTTGCAACGCCGTTTTGAACTAAAATAAGCAAATATTCCTCGCGTGTGACATTTTTTAATCTTTCTGTTTATTACAGACGGACAAAAAAACCGAGCATGAGCGTTATTTTCAGCCAGGACGCGGAGGAGGCAGCGGGCCGTCGTGAACCCCCTTCTCAACACGCGAGGACCCCCTTGTAGCTTGGAGGCGGAGACGGGACCCCCGGTGACGTCAGTGGGCCTGTCTGTTTCCTGCAATAGAAAGTGAGGGAGAAGGTGAAGGCAGAAAACTGGAGCCGAACCCCCCCTCTTTCGTCGCTTTAAAGGTATAAACATCTTGTGAGTATGGCGGAAGCTCCTCGGGGTTCGCCGGCGGCGTCTTAGCGTGTAAAGACGCGGGCTTTTTTTTTTTTTTTTTTAGTCAGTGTGTTACGAGTCGCTCGTTGTCGGCTCAACTTTCCCCTCGCCATTGTTGTTGTTTTTTTTTCTTCTGCCTTCCCCCCTCCCGCTAAAACTGTAGTAGGTAAACTCGGGGCTTATTTCCCCTCCTCTGTGTGTGTGTGCGTGTGCGTGGACTGGGTACTGCGTGGACTTGTTGGCGTGAAGGCAGCGAGGGGTTTTCCCTGGCTCCTCCCACTCGAGCAGGGCGTGTTCACGTGTCGCAAGAAAATAGGCAATTTGCATTGTGTCCCCTTTTTGCTGCAGCACTTAATTGCGTTCGGCCAAATATGTTGCGTTCAAATGCATCCGTGCTTTATTAATCACCTGTCGGTGCATTCTCTTGTTTTTTTGTTTTTTTTATAGCGCCAGGGTGTTTCCTCAAAAATCACACAGGAGAGAGCGAGAGAGAGAGAGAGAGGGAGAAAGAGAGGGAGGGTGAGACAGGCAAGGCTTGCTTTGCAGACAGACTGACAGGCAGACAGGCGTGCATGTCTCCCTTCTCCACGTCGTCGGGAGCTGCTGTGGAGTGTCGCGTCCCCACCCCCAGGTGAGAGGATTGTTTGTGTTTGCATGGCGGGAGGAGGCGAGGGGGGGTCTTGCAAATAAAGATGGATGGTACAAAAGCTGCAGATGATGCTCTCATCCGATGATGTCATCGCTCCGGCGCCACATGTAGCAGCAAAGTGTATGGAGAGAAAGAAGGGGGGGAGAAAAAAGAAAAAAAAGCATCCACTTGTAGTAAAGTGTTATGTAATCACCGTGGAGGGCAGACAAAGGAAGCGCTGCAACGTGCAGGTGTTGCCGTGTCTTGACGGGGAAAAGCATCAACATCTAACAGGCGTATCTTTTTTGTTGTTGCAGCTACTCGCGTGGAACCGGTTCACGTTCGCACGTCTGCTTTTTAATAACAGTAGTAAAAAATGTGCAAATGATGGCACACACGTGATGAGAGTTGTCCTCTGTGTCACCCTAAGCGTTCATCGCACAGAGCTTTTATTGTGTGCATCTTTCACTCTGGGCGAGCACCCACCCACATGTCAATCAGGCTGGTTCGGTCCCAAACTCCGGAGTGGCGGATAGCGGCGGAAAAGTCACACCTCCACGGCCCCCGAGCGACACCGCAGAGGAGCCCCGAGGGGCACCTGTTTGAGGACTATAACCTCAATCGGCAGCTCTGTCCTGGACGAGCACGCAGCTGCCAAGTGCGAAATACAAGGCCAGCACAGTGTGGCGTTTAGGCGAAGCTCATCCGCACTTGACACGTGTGTGTTTTTTTTCTGTCGCAGATGTACGCCGATGCCGCCGCCGTCACCCGCCACCTCGGGTCTCAGCTTCCCTCAAGGCTCGGCAGTAGAGGCCGGTTTTCCCAACATGCACTTGTGAACTGAGGTGGGAAAGATGCCGCGCACCAAGCAAAACAACCCGAAAAATCTAAAAGGTGAGTTTGCACTGGATTTTTTTTTACCCCCCCCCCCCCCCCCCCCCATTCAACGCCAACTTTGAGTGGAGTTGTCACGGCACAGGGTTTCTGCAGGTCATTAAAAAGCAATAAGAGAAAACCTGGGCAAATTAAGGCCCGGGGGCCACATGTGGCCCGTTAAGCTTTTCAATCTGGCCCGCTGGACGTTCCCAAATATTTTTTTTTTAGCTCTTTAAGATGGAAAGTGTAGCTGCCATTATGATGTGCAGTGATGTTTTCTAATGACCGTAAGTCTTCAACCATACAAAGTATTTCAATGGTTGGAATCTGTGCTTTTGCATGATATACTAGTTACTATGGTAATATACACTACCGTTCAAAAGTTTGGGGTCACCCAAACAATTTTGTGGAATATCCTTCATTTCTAAGAACAACAATAGACTGTGGAGTTTCAGATGAAAGTTCTCTTTTTCTGGCCATTTTGAGCGTTTAATTGACCCCACAAATGTGATGCTCCAGAAACTCAATCTGCTCAAAGGAAGGTCAGTTTTGTAGCTTCTGTAACGAGCTAAACTGTTTTCAGATGTGTGAACATGATTGCACAAGGGTTTTCTAATCATCAATTAGCCTTCTGAGCCAATGAGCAAACACATTGTACCAATAGAACACTGGAGTGATAGTTGCTGGAAATGGGCCTCTATACACTTATGTAGATATTGCACCAAAAACCAGACATTTGCAGCTAGAATACCGTAATTTTTGGACTATAAGCCGCACCTGACTATAAGCCGCACCAGCTAAATTTAGGGGGAAATACAGATTGCTCCATATATAAGCCGCACCCGACTATAAGCCGCAGGGTTTTGATGTGTTATTACCGTAGTATATAGGGGTTCCTGCTACCACGGAGGGGATTGTCGGGACAGAAATGACTGTTTGGGAACGCAAAGCGTCCCATTTATTAACAATAAATCTTTCAATCATTCAATCAAACTTTCACATCTTTGACATGGCGAACAGCATTCGTGCAGAGTACAAATAATACAACGGTGCAAAGTAATACAAAGTGCTCGCCTGTACGTTATCAAAATAACCAGCCTACCGGTATATGAAAAGTCAGTCTTTAATCATTGTGTCATCGTCTTCCTCCTGCGTACTAAAACCACCAAAATCCTCTTCGTCGGTGTCGGAGAAGAACAGGCCGTAAATAAGCCGCACCCTTGTATAAGCCGCAGGGACCAGAACGAGGGGGAAAAGTAGCGGCTTATAGTCCGGAAATTACGGTAGTCATTTACCACATTAGCAATGTATAGAGTGTATTTCTTTAAAGTTAAGACTAGTTTAAAGTTATCTTCATTGAAAATAAGGACATTTCAATGTGACCCCAGACTTTTGAACGGTAGTGTAATTAGTTACTATGGTCATCTAATTAGTTGCAACGCGGGTGTCAGGGACAGATGCGGAAGGAGATTTTTACAACAAAGTTCTAAAGCTTAGTGATTTATTAGATGTATCAGATTGTAGGTGGGGTTTTGTCTTTTACCCTTCACGTTCATATTTCGCTGTGTTTGTTTCATTTTTGTTGCGTTTGGCTTGATTGTAAAATATGTGGATGGAGAGGGGGTGTGACGTTCATATGTTGTCAATATTCAGTGTTTTATCCTTCATAGTTAATATTGTAAATCCCACATTCTTTATTTTCATGTACATTCTGGGTGTCTCGTTCAGTACAAAAAGGGTAAATGCCGTATTTTTAAGGTGGTCTGTCATAACGTTTTTAGCATTCAGACATTATTTTGACTTTTTGCATTAGTGTTCCTAAAAATCAGATATACCGGCCCCCAGACACATTTTTTCTTTAAATTTGGCCCCTCGAGTCAAAATAATTGCCCAGGCCTGAATAAGAGTCATTAAATGGATTTTGTGGAAATTAAACAACCTAAATGTAATTAAAAAGCATTAAATACGATGTTTAGAGGCATTAATAAGTTTCATGCAATTGCAATTTCCAACAAAAAAAACCCCCCAAACAAACCACCTGACCCAGTTTTTTAATTGGGTGGACAACTGCACTTCCAGATGTTCAATATTTGTAGAGGTACAATTTTTTTCTTAAAAATATTGACATTTTATATTGATGTTTGTTTACCTGTTTACAGAGTTTCCCCTTACGTAAACAAAAAAGCCCTTATTTAAAAACCAGGGCTTTTTAAGTGAAACCAAATGAAAAGTAGTATAATGTATTGAAGTCACGCTATATTTGCGCTAGGGTTGTCCCGATACCAAAATGTATTGAGATTCTTTTCGATACTTTTCTAAATAAAGGTCACCACAAAAAATGTCATTATTGGCTTTATTTGAACAAAAAATCTTCTAAACATATGTTTATTATTGCAAGTTTGTCCTTAAATAAAATAGTGAACATACAAGACGACTTTTATTCTATTAGTAAATAAGCAAACAAAGGCTTAATTAGTCTGCTGATGTATGCAGTAACATATTGTCATTTATCATTCTATTACTTTGTTAAAAGTTTTAAGGACAAGTGGTAAAAAAATGAAGTATGAATCTACTTGTTCATTTACTGTTAATATCTGCTTACTTTCTCTTTTAACATGTTCTATCTACACTTCTGTTAAATTGTAATAATCACTTATTATTCTGTTGTTTGAATGCTTTACATTAGTTTTGGATGATACCACAAATTTGGGTACCGATCCGATACCAAGTAGTTACAGGGTCATTTGTTGGTCATAATTTAAGTCCTCATGTGTCCAGGGACGTATTTCCTGAGTTTACAAACATAATGTCAATTTTAAAAAAGGGAAAAAGGATTTTGTGACCATAAAAAGTATCGCTGTAATCATAGTAGTATCGACTGGATACACGCCTGTACTTGGTATCATTACAGTAGATGTCAGGTGTAGATCCACCCATGGCATTTGTCTACATTGTGACGCCGGTGAGCTATAGTATCCTCATACGGTGTGTAGTGAAGCATGTTTAGCTATTCCTCGTCCTGCAGGGATGATACTTGTAAGAAACTCACTTTATTTGTCGCCATGGACGCAAGGATTAGTGATTTAGAAGTAGCTAAAACACTGCAGACTGCGGCTGGACGTTAGCCGCTAGCTAGCTAGCCATGTCTTAAAGCACCTCTTCCTGAGGGTGTTTCAGTGTTATAACTTCACCTTTATCGTCACTTTTTAAGCCAAAATGCGTCCACTCTCCCTTTTCTGTCTACACTCTGTGTCTGCTTGTAAGTACTTTGTGATTGTGCGTTGCCAAACATGCTCCTCTGCTCGTAAAACCAGCAATGTGACGAAGTGACGATGACACGCGCCGTCATGCCTGTTAAAAAAAGGGGGCGGGGCAGGGATCGGTACTTTTTAGAGGCGGCGTAGTACCAAATATGATTTATTAGTATCGATATACCGGTATACCGTACAACCCTATTTTGCGCTATTTCTAACTTTTATTGCCAATTTTATGTCAACAGCCACCCCTATTGAAGTGAAGTGAATTATATTTATATAGCGCTTTTCTCTAGTGACTCAAAGCGCTTTTACATAGTGAAACCCAATATCTAAGTTACATTTAAACCAGTGTGGGTGGCACTGGGAGCAGGTGGGTAAAGCGTCTTGCCCAAGGACACAACGGCAGTGACTAGGATGGCGGAAGCGGGGATCGAACCTGGAACCCTCAAGTTGCTGGCACGTCCACTCTGCCAACCGAGCTATACCGCCCCTATTCCAACAGGTTTTACCTGCCGTGCACACACTTTTGTCTCCGTGCTTCTCACGGACACACAACAACACTTCCTCGTTCTCCGCCACTACATTTTCAGGCACGGACGGCGTGTTTTCAATCATGCGAAAACATCAAATTAAAACCACGGGAACATAAAACATTACCAGCAGCAGGTAGTTATTGTATGAATTAATACATAAAGCCTATTACTTGCGCGTTATTGACAAGCGATACACTGCAAATTCGGCCGCTGAAAAAAGACTTTGATCACCAAAAACAGAGCTTCCGAAACCGGATGTTGTGATGAAGTAAACAAGACGCACGCGATTGTGTTTTTCAACCGTTTTTGAGCCAAGGCACATTTTTTGCGTTGAAAAAATCTGGAGGCACACCACCAGCAGAAATCATTAAAAAACAAAACTGAGTTGACAGTAAAAAGTCGTTGTCGCAATTGTTGGGTATGACTTTAAACCATAACCAAGCATGCATCACTATAGCTCTTGTCTCAAAGTAGGTGTACTGTCACCACCTGTCACATCTCGCTGGGACTTATTTTGAGTTTTTTGCTGTTTTCCTGTGTGTAGTGTTTCAGTTCTTGTCTTGCGCTCCTATTTTGGTGGCTTTTCCTGTTTTTTTGGTATTTTCCTTGTATTGATTGATTGATTGGAACTTTTATTAGTAGATTGCACAGTACAGTACATATTCCGTACAATTGACCACTAAATGGTAACACCCCAATACGTTTTTCAACTTATTGGGGTGTTATATATTATATATATATATATATATATATATATATATATATATATATATATATATATATATATATATATATATATATATATATATATATATATACCGGCCCCAAGGCACATTTTTTTCTCTAAATTTGGCTCCCCAAGTACACAGTACAGTACATATTCCGTACAATTGACCACTAAATGGTAACACCCCAATAAGTTTGTCAACTTATTGGGGTGTTATATATTATATTATAAATATATATATATATATATCAATCAATCAATCAATGTTTATTTATATAGCCCTAAATCACAAGTGTCTCAAAGGATATATATATATATATATATATATATATATATATATATATATATATATATATATATATATATATATATATATATATATATATATATATATATATACCGGCCCCGAGACACATTTTTTTCTCTAAATTTGGCTCCCCAAGTCAGAATAATTGCCCAGGCCTGGTATAAACACAAAAAAACATCAGAACCTGGAAGATTTGCAACTTCAGTCGGATGTCGGTAGACAAGTGGAATACCTGGGAGTCTTCTGCTGAATCCGGAGGAGTTGGCAAGTCTGACCATGCGTCTGTGGAGGAGGGTTTCCCAGCATGCCTTGTTGTCGTTACAGTGATTGCTTTTGACTCCGTTACCATGCTTCTTTAATGTGTTGTTTTTGTACAGAATGTGTTTAATACTTAAAGTGGTGTCATTTTTAGTTGTCCAGTTAAATTATTGCTACTTTTTATGGTAATCTGACACCTTGAGCAAGAATGGTTAGTGCAATGCAATGCTAATAATACCACTGTGGCCTCCTGTTTCAATTGTGATTCACCAGGTGTATAAATATGCATTATTAGGATAGAGTTGCTGAGGTTAGTTTGGGGCCATTCAGGCCAAATGCTTGTTTGATTTGTTCCGTGGGCTGGGAGTTTCACACTTGTACTTTGGAAGTTCTGTTTCGATCTCTCCTGTTTTGATATATATAATTTCATACAGGGTGATTAAAAAAGTATACGCCTAAATCATCACACATTTTTCAGTTCTAAAGCATTGTAATTGACTAAATCAATGGTCATTTGATACAGGAGTTATCCAAGTTTTATTGTGTTACTATTTCACTGTTGTGGTCATGTAGCGTATTTTCCAGACTATAAGGCGCACTTAAAAATTTTCCTCAAAACTCGACAGTGCGTCTTATAACCCGATGCTACTAATGTAAGGAATACGTTTGTTTGAGCTTACCCACATCGAAGCTATTTTATTTGGTACATGGTGTAATGATAAGTGTGACCAGTAGATGACAGTCACACATAAGAGATAAGTGTGGGCTGCACTATGATGGCAGTCACACATAAGAGATAAGTGTAGGCTGCACTATGATGGGAGTCAACACATAAGAGATACGTGTAGACTGCAATATGACTCAAGTAAACAACACCAACAATTTATATGTTCCATTGATAATATGGAACATTACACACGGCACTCAAAAATCAATCAAAATGTTTTAGTACGACTTTGGTAAGCTATGAAGCCGCATCGCTTGATGGATTGTACAGTGCTTCAACATACTATTATTACGTATGGTGTGCGTATAAGGTAATATATCAATCAATCAATCAATGTTTACTTATATAAGCCTAAATCACGGGTGTCTCAAAGGGCTGCACAAGTCACAACGACATCCTCGGCTCAGATCCCACATATATACATATGTAATATAATAATATATATAATATATATGGCGTTTTGTTTCGCAATATTACGCAAAATCAACTTTTCTTACCTTCTGGTACCTGCTGATCTGTATTTGGGATCTGCATGAGTCCTGAAAAATTGTGCGCATCCGCCTTTGTAGTCCATGCCGACGCCGTAGTCTATAAGCTTCTTTTTCTCTATCTTCTTGTTATGGGACATTCATCCTCCGCTGTTGTCATTTCTAATATAAAGTAGTGTAAAGTTCTTACTTATATCTGTCAGTAAACTCGCCATGAAAGCGCTAAAACATACCAGTGTAGTGAGTTTACATTACAGTGTTTCCCACACATTCATTTATTTGTGGCGGCTCGCCACGAAAGAATTACGTCTGCCACAAATAAAAATAAATAAAAAATAAATAAAATTAAAATAAAAAAAAAAAAAAAAATTTTTTTGTTTTTTGTTGTTGTCCTCCCTAGCTTCTCAAGCAAATCATATAGTTGATGTAGATGCCCATATCAGCTGTTCAGATTTACTTTACAATAGAGAAGTGTAGGATACTTCTCTTGTTGCCTTATTTGTATTTGACTTTATTAAATGTATTTATATTAGAAACACAACATGTGTATATAACAAAGCGTGCAAAGTCTGCAGGCAGTAGGAAACACATGGTTAAGTGTAGGGAGTAAAACTGATGGCAGTCTAAAGTTCAAGATTTTTGGAGCTCTTTGTTCAGAGGATCTACCACCACTACTTTTTTTTGTTCATTTGTTACTGACTGTGGCAGGACACCTCTGCCTCTGTTTCACTTTATGTTGCTGGTAAATAATATGGTTGTAGTCGTAGGCTAAAGTTAAATTATTTAGTATGCACTAATTAAAGGGGCAGAGCTTTAAGAGACATTTTAGCTTTTATATTTTATAACATCTATTTTTTGTAAGAACCACAATTAATAAATATATTTCAGTGAATAACTTATTGTTCAAATCGGTATATAAATATGTACATAAAGTGTTGTAATTATATTGTAAAATGGATGGATGTCCGTTTAAAACAAAACTGTTATTATTAATTAGTAAGTATACATTTTTTAGCCTTTTTAGAGAAAATCATATCATTGTAGTAAATTATGCAAATTCCTCGATGATGTCATGGTGACCACGCTCATAGCCACGCCCATAGCCACGCCCCCACCACCACAAGTATCTTGGCAGTTTATGGGAAACACTGCATTATTCTTGATACTTAAAACAAAAAACAAAAAAACCTCAATAAATAACAATACATTAAAATTGACTTGCACAACATGTAAAACACTGACTGAACAATGATGAACGAAACAATTTGTGCTAATTTTTCTTTTTTAACAAAATGAGCAAGTCAGGATTAATAGCTACAATGAGCACGTTTTGTAGTGCACAGCTTTTCTAAGCGGGGTATGATGCATAATACTGATAAAGCATGCACACTCGTCACCCCATTATTTAAGAAGAACTGTATTATTAGAGTAACAGTTACTGGCATCAGTAGAGAATGGTCCTCTGTTTTACACTGCAGATTAATTAACTCGCCAGCACCTCTGCTGGTTACAGCTATTTAGTGCACTTAATCCCGCACAATCAGCAGGATTCTCCCGTCTCCTCTTGTGTGGTTGTTCCAACCCTGACAGGTGTCGCTTGACTCTTTGCTACTCCTCATTCTCGCAGTTGTTTTATTCCCGACAACGTGTGGGTCATTTTAATCTGCAACCATTCCACGCCATGTTGAAAATATCCCGCCTGACGGAAGCATACGGAAGCAGCAGCGACCGATTGGCTCGTAGCACTTGTGTGTTTTCTTGTGAACTGACAGATTCACGTGTCAACAGACGTTCGCAGTTCACAGATCTGAGAATCTGCAGCGCGACACGCTGGGTGTGAAAGTACACATCTTTGCCGTTCCCCAGCAGTCGATCCTCAAAAGCAGATTTTCCTGAAGCCTCTGAGCACCCTTTAGTGGTTTATCTTTATGAACAGACACTTGGCCAAACAATGGAAATGATTATTAGGATTTTAGGAGAAATAAATCACCCAACTGCTGGTTCAGAAAAGGACAAACCGCTTATTTGAGTTATTCTAACTCCACATTTTGGGTTAATTTTGTCAACCCAATGTTTGCGTTGAATTATTTAACCAAAAAGTTGAGTTATGATAACTTAATGTTGGGTTATTCCCGACCAATTGATTGATTGATTGTAACTTTTATTAGTAGATTGCACAGTACAGTACATATTCCGTACAATTGACCACTAAATGGTAACACCCGAATAAGTTTTTCAACTTGTTTAAGTCGGGGTCCGTGTAAATCAATTCATTGTACAAATATATACTATCAGCATAATACAGTCATCACACAAGTTAATCATCAGAGTATATACATTGAATTATTTACATTATTTACAATCCGGGGGGTGGTATGTGGAGGGGGGGGGGGGTTTAGGTTTGGTTGATATCAGCACTTCAGTCATCAACAATTATATCATCTGAGAAATGGACATTGGGTCGAATGATTTTACCCAAAAGTTGAATTATGCTAACTCAATGTTGGTTGATTCATAACCCAACTATTGGGTTAAATGTATTTAACACAAAAACTGAGTTATGCTCACTACAATGTTGGGTTATTCCAAACCCAACTATTGTGTTGCTCAATTTAGCCCTCCTTGACCCAATAGTTGGTTAAAAATTATGCATTTTACTGCTCGTTTGTCCTACTCCTTCCCAATTACTGATCAAAATAATTTTTATTCCATAAAAATATACTCAAAAGCAAGATTTATGGTCATAGTTGTCACGGCTGGGTCGCAGTTTACTGCGTGGATCGTTCTCCCAGGCTGCAGCCGGGACTCCGGAGGCAAGGTGCAAGTAAGGAAATGGTTTATTGTCCATAAACCATGCGGGATACAAACAAAAGAGCACCAGCGTGCCGATAGCACGGGAAGCTAACGGAATAGCGAACAAGAAAAGCTTAGCAAACAAAAAGGCGAAGCTTAGCTCAGGAATCAAATTAGTAGCTGTCGTAACTGTTGCGTGGAAGCACATAAGAAAGCCAGACTGAGTGAGGCGAAAAGCAGGGATTGAGTAGCTCTCTGATTAGTGCCCAGTAGCAGGTGAGCGTGCCGAACACTAATCAGAGGCAGGTGAAAACAATCTGCAGTCATGGCAACTAAAACACAAACCCAGGGGTGTTTAAAACAGGAACTGAGGGAGTCAAAAACTAAACAAACATGATCCGTTCTAGTAGTTCTATACAGCATGCTCAAATATTTTCATGTACATAAGATGTGTGATTGTAAATATTGTTGAGATTAATCCTTAAAAAAATTCCCTTCAAGAAAAAAGTACCTTTTTTAATAAAAAAAGCATTTTACCCAAAAATGTGTTACTCGTTGAAAAACATAGTTCTGAAAACCTACACATCGAGTTAAAATAATACCCTTATAACCCAGATAATGGATTGCAGTGTTTCCCATAAACTGCCAAGATACCTGTGGCGGTGGGGGCGTGGCTATGGGCGTGGTCACATGACATCATCGAGTAATTTGCACAATTTACTACAATGATTTGATTTTCTCTAAAAAGGCTAAAAAAAATGTATACTTACTAATTAATAATAACAGTTTTGTTTTAAACGTCCATCCATCCATCCATTCATCCATCCATCCATCCATCCATCCATCCATCCATCCATCCATCCATCCATTTTACAATATAATTACAACACTTTATGTACATATTTATATACAGATTTGAACAATAAGTTATTCACTGAAATATATTTATTAATTGTGGTTCTTACAAAAAATATATCTTATAAAATATAAAAGCTAAAATATAAAATGTCTCAAAGCTCTGCCCCTTTAATTAGTGCATACTAAATAATTTTACTTTAGCCCTCTACTACAACCATATTATTTACCAGCAACATAAAGTGAAACAGAGGCAGAGGTGTCCTGCCACAGTCAGTAACAAATAAACAGAAAACAGTAGTGGTGGTAGATAGACACAGAGCTTCATCAAACATCGGATCCACTGAACAAAGAGCTCCAAAAATCTTGAACTTTAGACTGCCATCAGTTTTACTCCCTACACTTAACCATGTGTTTCCTACTACCTGCAGACTTTGCACCCTTTGTTATATACACATGTTGTGTTTCTAATATAAATACATTTAATAAAGTCAAATACAAATAAGGCAACAACGGAAGTATCCTACACATCTCTTTTGTAAAGTAAATCTGAACAGCCGATATGGGCATCTACATCAACTATATGATTGGCCTGAGAAGCTGGAGAGGACAAAAAAAAAAAAAAAAAAAAAAAATTTTTTATTTTGTAATTTTTTTAATTTTTATTTGTGGCGGACGTAATTCTTTCGTGGCGGGCCGCCACAAATAAATGAATGTGTGGGAAACCCTGGATTGCTCTTCATAAAAATAACTCAAAAATTTAACCCAACACTCGCAACTCATAAATTGGGTTATCAAAATAACCCAGCATTTTTTAGAGTATGGAAAAACACAACATGAACAAAAAAAATAAATACTACTAAGACCATTTTCTGTATTAGAAGAGTGAAACAGATGTTTTGTCGTAGCCCTAAATTAAAAATTGCAGGGTAACAGATCTCGACAATGCACGGAGAACTCCCAGCTTTACCGCCTCCCCCATTTACCGGACCTATTGCTTTTACTTCTTCTCGCTTCTTTTTAAAGAGATTTTTTTTACGAGCTCATCACTGAATCCCGCTTCAATCGAAGGCTTCATGAGGCAGGAAATGCTAATTGAAAAACTTGCTATCTTTGGAAAAGGTCTCAACTGGAGAATCCTCACAATCCCGGGAAGCCATCAGTTGGTTGGTGCCTAGAAACTGATTGTTTTTTATACCACAATGACACCCCTCACAGTTTAAAAAAAAAAGAAGTCAAAAGTCAGTTTTGATGAGGGCTGCAACGACTAATCGATTAATTTGATCAGGGAAAAAAAGCTTCGATTGATCGTTTGAGTGTAACTAATAAAAATGAATAAAATCCAGTCCGCATAGAGTGCAACGGAATAAATACGCGGACTAGTTTCCACAAACTTCTGCAATGTATGTTTTTTAAAATATTTTATTACCTTTTTAAATGTACGCTTGTTAAAGTGCAATTTCTAAGTTGATGTGCATTTATTAGAAAACAAGCCAATTATGGCGAGCAAAAACATATTTGTTTAATCAGAATCAGTTTTAAATTGAACTATTGTCCCTAAATACACAATAAGGCTATAAAGTGTCTTTTATCTGATTACTTGATTAATCGAACAAACTAACTGATAAATTACGCGATTACTAAACTACCTGATATTTGCACGAGATTGGCAATCTTTTTGTGTGTGTATATATATATATATATATATATATATATATATATATATATATATATATATATATATGTATGTATGTATGTATGTATGTATGTATGTATGTATGTATGTATAATATATATGTATATTAGGGGTGTGGGAAAAAATCGATTCGAATTCGAATCACGATTCTCACGTTGTGCGATTCAGAATCGATTCTCGTTTTTAAAAAATTGATTTTTTTTTTTTTTTTTAATTTTTTTTTAATATGTGTGTGTATATATATACATATATATATATATATATATATATATATATATATATATATATATTTATATATATATATATATATGTATATATATATATATATATATCTGTGTATATGTATGTGTGTATGTATATATATATATATATATATATATATATATATACAAACTTATACATATTTATATGTGTATATGTATGTGTTTGTGTATATATATATATACATATGTGTTTATATATATATATATATATATATATATATATATATATATATGTATATATATATATATATGTATATATATATATATGTATATATATGTATATATATATATATATATATGTTTATATATGTATATATATTAGGGCAGAGCAATATGGATGAAAACTGTATCACAGTATTTTTTAGTTTTTTATATTGATTGATATCGATAATTATTGGTATCTTTAATGATTTATTTAAGCCTGCCAATAACTACAGTAATGAAATTTCCAATTTACCAAGGGAGCTATTTATCTGTGGTGAAGGTGTCTGGTAGCCAGAAATGATGAGCGCAGCTAAGGTGGTACAATAAATTCAGTCGATTTGAAGTTAGTTTCAGTTTTGAGACACTAGATGGCAGCAGTGTATAAGCTATTTAACGCTACACAGAGTAGTTTGAGAAGCAACTAATTGAACCGACACATTGGAAGTGCCAGGATGTTGCCACACCATCTACATTAAAACCACCAACAAAACTGAAGACAATCTTGTGTATTGAGTTGATACATCAAGACATTACAGTTACTCTTCTCACTCCATGCTGAGAATCCACACTGCCACAGCGAAACAGAAAGACTCATTTATTGGATTTTTATGGGCAGAATGAATGACCTCCATTGGCTTCATTGTAAGCAGTCTTTTATTTACGAGTTAGAGTAAAATACATCTGTCGTCATGTCTTTCATAATGATTGTGAACGATAGGCAAAAAAAAGTTCCCCTTTAAAAAAGAAAAGAAAAGTGAAGCAAAAGAATAGGCCTGAATCATTACACAGTGGTCTGACTGATTTGAACAGTGTCGTGAAATGGGCTGTTTTTGGATTGCTGTAGCACTTCTGTGGTCAGATGCATTGCGGTATTGTGCACTTCTTTTCCAGGTAAAAAAAAACTAAACGCCTCCCGCTGTGCCTCAGCCTTTTAATATACCGATGGTTGCCCCACTACTGAGCGAGCATGCCGGTTTCTAGTTATAGGACACCTCCCGCTGTGTCTGCAGGGCCGGTATGTGGTTTCACGAACCACCAGGGCTGCAATCGCCCAGATCACATAAATTGAAGTTGCACTTATAATGAACGTGCTTATGGAACTCCCCCCTTATTACACTACTTCAGCCAATCAGCTCGTGGATGCAGCCCATTTGAAGAAGTATTTATTTTTTATTATTGTTGCTTATGAGTGGTATGGAGGACTTGTATACGGTACCAGCAGGAACTGCAATAGCGGTGAAGGCAATGAAATGCTCTCCATTATTGGATGTCCTTTGTGGCTGGTGTGCAAATGCAGGAAGTGTGTACCATATTTTCCGGACCATAGGGCGCACCGGATTATAAGGCGCACTGCCGACGAATGGTCTATTTTCGATCTTTTTTCACATATAAGGCGCTCCGGATTATAGGGTGCATTAAAGGAGTCATTTTTAAATTATTTTTCAAAAAATATAACACACTTCCTTGTGGTCTACATAACATGTAATGGTAGTTCTTTGGTCAAAATGTTGAATCTCCAAGCCGCTTTCTGACAGTCGCTTCCGGATGCCACACTTTGTGGGCGGTCTTATTTACGTGGCTCACCTTCGACAGTGTCTTCTCCCCGTCATCTTTGTTGTAGCGGTGTAGCGTGCAAGGACGGGGAGTGGAAGAAGTATCAAAAGATGGCGCTAACTGTTTTAATGACATTCAGACTTTACTTCAATCAATAACGGAGCAGCATCTCCGCATCCGCCGGAAATGTGTCCTGTGAAAAAAAACGCCCGACCGGAACTCTCTAAGTTCCTTGGGTGAATAATGTAAAGTCACTATACCGGTATGTCTTAGCGCTTTCAAGGCAGATATAAGTAAGAACTTTACACTACTTTATATTAGAAATGGCAACAGCGGAGGAAGAATGTCCCATAACAAGAAGATAGTGATAGTGTTTACTCGCATGTTTCCTCTGTACTCAGCCATGCAATCATTGGTCCATATAGTTGCCTATGTGTGTATGTTGTGTGTGTGTGTGTTTGTGTTTGGTATCTGTGTCCGTCCGTACGTATGTGATAATCAATCAATCAATCAATGTTTATTTATATAGCCCTAAATCACAAGTGTCTCAAAGGGCTGCACAAGCCACAACGACATCCGCGGTACAGAGCCCACATAAGGGCAAGGAAAAACTCACAACCCCAATGGGACGTAGATGTGAATGACTATGAGAAACCTTGGAGAGGACCGCATATGTGGGTGACCCTAACCCCCCTCTAGTGGAGACCGGATGCAATGGACGTCGAGTGGGTCTGACATAATATTGTGAAAGTCCAGGGGATATGGGTCACCGGGGTATTGTTTTTAACTTTGTAAAGCACTTTGCGTTGCATTTCTTTTATGTATGAAAAGCGCTTTATAAATAAAGCTTGATTTGTTTTGGAAAAAGAAGAAGCTTATCGACTATGGCGTCGGCACTGTATATACAAAGGCGGACGCGCGCAATTTTTAAGGACTTATGCAGATCCCAAATACAGGTCAGCAGGTACCAGAAGGTAAGAAAAGTTGCTTTTGCATAATAATGCGAAACAAAACGCCAGATAATACGTCTTACCTTATACACACACCATAATAATAATACTCGTATGTTGAAGCACAGTACAATCCATCCAACAGTGAGGCTTCATAGCTTACCAAAGTGGTACTAAAACATTTTGATTGATTTTTGAGCGCCGTGTGTAATGTTCTATATTTTCAATGGAACATATAACATGTTGGTTTTGTTTACTTGAGTCGTCTTGCAATCTACACATCTATTATGTGTGACTGCCATCTACTGGTCACACTTATCATTTCACCATGTACCAAATAAAATAGCTTTGAAGCCTGTAAGCAAAACCAGAATTATTCACCGGGTTATAAGGCGCACTGTCGAGTTTTGAGGAAAAAAAAAAGGATTTCAAATGTGCGTTATAGTCCGGAAAATACGGTACAAGCTACTGCTGCTTCCTGTCCATTGCTGAGGTGCCCTGGTGCAGTCTCTTTGTGACAGTTTGGGTCAAAACCCGCACACCGCAGACCAGCTGCATGTACCTACGGACACTTGAGCGCAGCATGACAACACAACAGATGGCGTCCTTGAATGTGGCCGGTGAAAAGCACTGTTGTACCCCATATTAATGCTATTTTTTTTGTCATAGTGACAGAAGGCCGTTAGTCCTCCACAAGAGTCGCTCGCATGGACCGAGCACTCCCGAGTCTCTGACCTGGGCAACAATTGGCTGGCAGAGGGAAAGGAACTCCGTTGTTTTTTATTAATCCTCTGGTTACATTAGGAGAGCTGTATTTCGGACCGAATCATAATAAAGGAGCACCCGCTGTAAACACCGCCATTCGAAGAATTGTCCGCCGAATTTGGCCGCGCATTCTTGTATTCTTTTTCCTTTCCTAAGGAAGGAAAATCCCGGTCACGGTCTACAAAGGAAGCGTTTGAGAGTTTAGATTCATTCACGGAGCGGCGAGGAGGAAATGGCATGGACTAACAATTGAGCGTCTTCTCATGAAACTTAAGCTCTATTTATGTTATTTTTTAAAATAAAATGTATTTATTTTATTTAAAAAAAAATGACTGCACTGAAACTTTGGCAGTGCTTTTTTGCACTTATAATGTTTTACAACAGTGGTCCCCAACCTTTTTGTACTTGAGGACCGGTCAACGCTTGGAAATTTGTGGGGGTGGGGTAGTAAAAAAAAAAGTATTATTATTTTTTTTTTCTCATAAAGAAATACAATCATGTGTGCTTACGGACTGTATCCCTGCAGACTGTATTGATTTATATTGATATATATATATATAGTGGTTTTTATGTTGATTTAATAAAAAAAATAATTTTTTTTTACATTTTTTTTTTTTAATTTCTTGTGCGGCCGCGGCCCGGTACCAATCGGTCCACGGACCGGTACCGGGCCGTGGCCCGGTGGTTGGGGACCGCTGTTTTACAAGACTTCCTGCTAAGCCAATAAGCTACATTTTAAATGCTATTAAATATGTGTGTGTGTTTTGATGATGTAATTCGTGCATATCGGTGCAGAAATTTCGGAACGCTCTCTCGTTCTCTCTTGTGTTTACTTTTCTCAAACAGCTGGTCTCCAAGCAGCTCGGGACAAATACACAGCGGTTCCCCTCAGACACTCTCGCTCGCTCTTTGTCTTTCTCTTTTTGTGGACTTTAGCAGCAACACTGAGCTCATGGCTGGCAGGCAAACGTTAAATGGGTGAACAGTAAATGTTTCCCAAAAATGAGCAGGACAAAACCACTTAAGAGTTCTGCAAAAAAAAAAAAACCTGTCACTTTTTATTTCTGCGTGCTTTTTGCTTCTCGATCTCGCATTTCTTGATACCGCATATAAGGAAATGAATGTCTGGCTTTGGTTGTTGACTGTTTTTTGTACAAAACGGCTTTGTTATACTGTAGTTCAGGGGTGTCGAACTTGTTTTCATCCAGTCATGGCTGCCCTCAGAGGGCCGCTTGTAACAGTGAATGTAAGAATATAAAAGTATAATTGCCTTATTATGTTATTGCCTATGCATTTGGTTATTTGATTTGTGTACGTACAAATTGATGGATAACTTGCTTTGAAATCGTAAGTCTAGGTCAGTGTTTTTCAACCACAGTCTGGTGTGCCGTGGGAGATTATCTAATTTCACCTATTTGGGTTAAAAATATTTTTTGCAAACCAGTAATTATAGTCTGAAAATGGTGTGTTGTTGTTGTTGAGTGTCTGTACTGTCTAGAGCTCGGCAGAGTAACCGTGTAATACTCTTCCATATCAGTAGGTGACAGCCGGTAGGTAATTGCTTTGTAGATGTCGGAAACAGCGGGAAGCAGTGTGCAAGTAAAAAGGTGTCTAATGCTTAAACCAAAAATAAACAAAAGATGAGTGGCCCTAAGAAAAGGCATTGAAGCTTAGGGAAGGCTATGCAGAACGAAACTAAAACTGAACTGGCTACAAAGTCAACAAAAACAGAATGCTGGACTACAGCAAAGACTTACTGTGGAGCAAAGACAATGTACATCCGAACATGACATGACAGTGAACAATGTCCGCACAAAGAAGGATAAAAACAACTGAAATATTCTTGATTGCTAAAACAAAGTAGATGCGGGAAATATCGCTCAAAGGAAGACATGAAACTGCTACAGGAAAACACCAAAAAAAGAGAAAAAGCCACCAAAATAGGAGCGCAAGACAAGAACTAAAACACGATACACAGGAAAACAGCAAAAAACTCAAAATAAGTCATGGCGTGACGTGACAGGTGGTGACAGTACACCTACTTTGAGACAAGAGCTATAGTGATGCATGCTGGGTTGTGGTTTAAAGTCATATCCAACAATTGCGACAACGACATTTTACTGTCAACTGACTTTTCGTTTTTTAATGATTTCTGCTGGTGGTGTGCCTCCGCATTTTTTCAACGCAAAAAATGTGCCTTGGCTCAAAAAAGGTTGAAAAACACTGGTCT
>NC_084750.1:18916033-18921033 GCF_033978785.1 Entelurus aequoreus | reverse complement strand
GCGTCTTAGAGTGCCATTCTACACTTAAGTCCTGAGAATTTGCGAAATGTTGTCCTACTCTCAAACTTAAGAATAAAAGCTATTTATCAACTTTCTTAAGTCTAAGAATCACTCCTACTCTCCACGATATTTAAGAGACCTTCAGAGGTGTCCTAAGTGCTTAGGAGTTGCCAGCGGGGGATGGCACTGAGGCGAGAGAGACGTGCGCGAACGTTCAGGGAGCGGAAGGATGTCTGGCTTTGTTTAATGACGAGCAGCTGATCAAACGGTATCGTTTAGACAGAGCGGGTATTATTTTTGTCACCGATTTAATAAGGGGTGTCATCTCATCAGCAACATCATGCTTTTAGTTTCAAATTAGTTGCCTAATTAATGAATTGGAAAGAAAAGGAAACATTTATTTTGGATTCATTGCCAATATTGTTTGTTTGTTTTGTATTACCGTAATTTCCGGACTATAAGCCGCTACTTTTCCCCCTCGTTCTGGTCCCTGCGGCTTATACAAGGGTGCGGCTTATTTACGGCCTGTTCTTCTCCGACACAGACGAAGAGGATTTCGGTGGTTTTAGTACGCAGGAGGAAGACGATGACACAATGATTAAAGACTGACTTTTCAAATACCGGTAGGCTGGTTATTTTGATAACGTACAGGCGAGCACTTTGTATTACTTTGCACCGTTGTATTATTTGTACTCTGCACGAATGCTGTTCGCCATGTCAAAGATGTGAAAGTTTGATTGAATGATTGAAAGATTTATTGTTAATAAATGGGACGCTTTGCGTTCCCAAACAGTCATCTCTGTCCCGACAATCCCCTCCGTGGTAGCAGGAACCCCTATATACTACGGTAATTACACATCAAAACCCTGCGGCTTATAGTCGGGTGCGGCTTATATATGGAACAATCTGTATTTTCCCCTAAATTTAGCTGGTGCGGCTTATAGTCAGGTGCGGCTTATAGTCCGGAAATTACGGTATTTTGTAGTTTATTGTCAAAATATACACTCCCATTGTCCACTTAAATATTTCTAAGATATTTCTTTATTCTTAGACAAGGGATTCCCTTCCGTGATTGGTCATTTCTATGGACACAGACATGACGTCACCTAAATTTCCGTTTACGGCACATAGCAGTGTTTCCCACACATTCATTTATTTGTGGCGGCCCGCCACGAAAGAATTACATCCGCCACAAATAACAACAACAAAAAAAACTTTTTTTTTTTTTTTTGGTCCTGTCCAGCTTCTCAGGCAAATCATATAGTTAATGCAGATGCCCATATAGGCTGTTCAGGTTTACTTTACAAAAGAGAAGTGTAGGATACTTCTCTTGTTGCCTTATTTGTATTTGACCACTACTGTTTTCTGTTTGTTACTGACTGTGGCAGGACACCTCTGCCTCTGTTTCACTTTATGTTGCTGGTAAATAATATGGTTGTAGTAGTAGGCTAAAGTTAAATTATTTAGTATGCACTAATTAAAGGGGCAGAGCTTTAAGAGACATTTTAGCTTTTATATTTTATAAGATATATTTTTTGTAAGAACCACAATTAATAAATATATTTCAGTGAATAACTTATTGTTCAAATCTGTATATAAATATGTACATAAAGTGTTGTAATTATATTGTAAAATGGATGGATGGATGGATGGATGGACGTTTAAAACAAAACTGTTATTATTAATTAGTAAGTATACATTTTTTGAGTTTTTTTAGAGAAAATCATATCATTGTAGTAAATGATGCAAATTACTCGATGATGTCATGGTGACCACGCCCATAGCCACGCCCCCAACGCCACAGGTATCATGGCATTTTATGGGAAATACTGCATAGTAATGTCGTAATTCAGCTCTGAGTGTGACACTTAAGATTCAGTCCTACACTTCGCTGAAAGTGTGAGTAAGACGCTTGATAACCAACTTTTAAGTGCAGCTTTCAGCGAAGAATTTCTTTACTCATAAGTCAACTCCTAGCAGACTTCTTAGGAGTAATTCTAAGAAGCTTGATAAATACGGCCCCTGGTCTACATGTTGTCAAATTAACAAACTGCAAGACTCATTTATGTGCAAATAACACAGTGTAGGCTGCTTTTGTTTTCTGTTTCTGTCATTTTTTTTTTCCAAAAACCTTGCCCAATGACTTTTAGTTTTCCTGTGTTGCCCAAGTGCCCCCTGAAAATGCCCAGACTTGTTAGCGGTGCCATTGTTTATGGAAGGGACTCTGCATTCCACTCGCCGTATAAAAAGCTTCCCCAAAGCCCAACAGGTCTGCTGCTCCGAGGAGCGCGCTGTGTGATGAATGCCCAACAACTGCAGTGAAAGGGGCTGCATTTAACAAGGAGGGACATTTTTCAGCCTCTGAAAACCCCCCAAAAACAGGGAGATGCACCGCAATCCCACTGAAGGGAATCAATGCAGATAAATTACGTTTATGTGGTTTATTACACAACTCTGGCTGCTGTTAATATTCACCGCTATATTTTACTTTTACTGTGAAACATTAATGCTCCGTGTAGTTGCAACATTATCCTACCTTAAAGTTACTGGCTCAGTAGGTTTCCCTGTTAATAATAAACTATTCAGCTAACCCTGGTTAAATAGTAGTAGTAATAGTAGGATCCAACACAATCCATTACAGATTGCTCCTCAACAATGTTGCCCATAAAAACTAACGTCAATAGAAATGTATTCCCTTCTAGGGACCAAGTGTGTGTTATCAAACCTTTTTATGAATTATGTGATCATTAACTGCCGTACAATCCTTTCACACCTGCTAAACGGCGCTCTCTCGAGGTATGCTGAGGTCTCGCGTGATATTCTGTCATTCTTTCTGTGGCTCAAGTTGCAACCCAGCCGAACAAAGCCAAAGAAAAAAAGCAAAACTCTGGCCCATATTTCATCCTGACATTCGGTCCCATGCAATATCCGCCGGAGAACCAGTACCAAAATGTATTCCCATAATTTTCTATACTTTTCTAAATAAAGGGGACCACAAAAAATGGCATTATTAGCTTAATTTGAACAGAAAATCTTAGTGTACATTAAACATATGTTTATTATTGCAAGTTTGTCCTGAAATAAAATAGTGAACATACTAGACAACTTGTCTTTTAGTAGTAAGTAAACAAACATAGACTCCTAATTAGTCTGCTGGCATATGCAGTAACATATTGTGTCATTTATCATTCTATTATTTTGTCAAAATTATAAAGGACAAGCTGTAAAAAAATGATTATTAATCCACTTGTTCATTTACTGTTAATATCTGCTTATTTTTCAGTTTTAACATGTTCTATCTACACTTCTGTTAAAATGTAATAATCACTCATTCTTCTGTTGTTTGGATGCTTTACATTAGCTTTGGATGATACCACACATTTAGGTATCGATCCGATACCAAGTAGTTACAGGATCATACATTGGTCATATTCAAAGTCCTCATGTGTCCAGGGACGTTTTTACTGACTTTATAAACATAATATGGATTTTTTTAAAAGGAAAAAAGATTTTGTGACAATAAAAAATATAGATGTAATCATAGTACCGTATTTTTCAGACTATAAGTCACAGTTTTTTTCATAGTTTGGCCGGGGGTGCGACTTATACTCAGGAGCGACTTATGTGTGAAATTATTAACACATTAGCGCAAAATATCAAATAATATTATTTAGCTCATTCACGTAAGAGACTAGACGTATAAGATTTCATGGGATTTAGCGATTAGGAGTGACAGATTGTTTGGTAAAGGTATAGCATGTTCTATATGTTATAGTTATTTGAATGACTCTTACCATAATATGTTACGTTAACATACCAGGCACCTTCTCAGTTGGTTATTTATGCCTCATATAACGTACACTTATTCAGCCTGTTGTTCACTATTCTTTATTTATTTTAAATTGCCTTTCAAATGTCTATTCTTGGTGTTGGATTTTATCAAATACATTTCCCCAAAAAATGCGACTTATACTCCAGTGCGACTTATATATGTTTATTTCCTTCTTTATTGTGCATTTTCGGCGGGTGCGACTTATACTCCGGTGCGACTTATACTCCGAAAAATACGGTACTATTGACTATATACGCTCTTGTACTTGGTATCATTACAGTGGATGTCAGGTGTAGATCCACCCATGCCATTTGTTTATATTCGTCGCCATGGAGGTGAGGATTAGTGATTTAGAAGAAGCTAAAACACTGCCTACTGCGGATGGATGTTAGCTCCTAGCTAGCTAGCCATGTCTTAAAGCCCCCATCCATCCATCCATTTTCTACTGCTTGTCCCTTTCCTCTTCCTAAATGTGTTTCAGTGTTATAACTTCACCTTTATCGTCAGTTTTTCGGCCAAAATGCGTCCGTTTTCCCTTTTCTGTGTATACACCTTGTCTGCTTGTAAGTACTTTGTGATTGTGCGCTGCCAAACATGCTCCTCTGCTCGTAGACCCAGCAAAGTCATGACGTGATGGTGCGCCAACATGCCCTTTAAATTGAATCAATACAATTGAGAACCGGTACTTTTCAAACAGTATAGTACCGTTTTTGATTCATTAGTACCGCGATACTATACTAGTACCGGTATACCGTACAACCCCATTTGTGTTTTGCAGAACTGGGCTGTTTTTTTATTCTGAATTTTGTAACTCTGACAAAATGAATAGCTCACAGACAAATGTCCACTGGAGAGGACATTGTCTTCTGTTCTGATGTTCTCTTTACACCACTTGTTGAGGGCCCGTCTTTGAAAGTAAGCAAAAAAGCCAAAGAAAAAGCAAAACACACGCGGGTCATTCCTTTGATGCCTGCTAAACAGAGCTCTCGCAAGGAAGGTATGCTGAGGTCTGGCTAGTGTTGCAACCTGGCTGACATTCTTGTCTTGTGCAATATCCTCCTCTGCAGTGGACATTTGGTTTTGGTATATTTCTTTTGTCAATATTACACACTTCCAAAAAAATCCTGTTATGCAAAACACAAATTTGCCTTGAAAATTGTGTCAATTT
>NC_084750.1:18856033-18911033 GCF_033978785.1 Entelurus aequoreus | reverse complement strand
GTAAAATTCTGAGAACTGAGTTGCCTTTTTTCCCCCCATAAAAACAGCAGTACTGTTTTTCCATTTACAGTAATATACACTACATTTTGAGGTGAAATTATTGCAACTTACCATATGTTTTTTACATTTCAGTTTTTAAAACATCTACTAACAAAGTGCATTAAAAAATTGTGTAATAATAGTTTTCAAAATTTTGACATTTACTGTGGTTTTTACAGCATTTTTCTCTAAATGAAAAAAAAACAGTACTTTTTTTCACTGTGGTGTCGTTTTGGCATTTACAGTCGTACACCGAAAAATCTACAGTTGTTGATTTGCGGTAAAAAACCAAAACAAACTGGCAGCTCAGGTGCCAAAATTTTACTGTAAAATTGCATTTTTTTTTATTTACAGTAAAAAAAAAAGAAGTACATTTTACAGTAAAATTCTGGCAACTGAGCTGCCTTTTTTTTGTTTTTACCATATAAACAGCAGTACAGTTTTTCCATTTACAGTAATATACACTACATTTTGCGGTGAAATTATTGCAACTTACCATATTTTTTTTTACATTTTAGTTTAAAAAAAACAAAAACTAATAAAATGCATTAAAACAATTGTGTAATAAAAGTATTCAAAATTTTGACATTTACTGTGGTTTTTACAGCATTTTTCTCTAAATGAAAAAAAAACCTGTACTTTTTTTACTGTAATAAACTCTGGTGTCATTTTGGCATTTACAGTAATACACTGAAAAATCTACAGTTAATGATTTGCGGTAAAAAACCAAAACAAACTGGCAGCTCAGGTGCCAAAATTTTTACTGTAAAATTGCTTTTTTTTTTACTTACAGTAAAAAAAAAGAAGTACATTTTACAGTAAAATTCTGGCAACTGAGCTGCCTTTTGTTTTTGTTTTTACCATATAAACAGCAGTACAGTTTTTCCATTTACAGTAATACACACTACATTTTGCGGTGAAATTATTGCAACTTACCATTTTTTTTTTACATTTTAGTTTAAAAAAAACAAAAAACTAATAAAATGCATTAAAAAATTGTGTAATAAAAGTATTCAAAATTTTGACATTTACTGTGGTTTTTACAGCATTTTTCTCTAAATGAAAAAAAAAACTGTACTTTTTTTACTGTAATAAACTCTGGTGTCATTTTGGCATTTACAGTAATACACTGAAAAATCTACAGTTGATGATTTGCGGTAAAAAAACCAAAACAAACTGGCAGCTCAGGTGCCAAAATTTTACTGTAAAATTGCATTTTTTTTTACTTACAGTAAAAAAAAGAAGTAAATTTTACAGTAAAATTCTGGCAACTGAGCTGCCTTTTTTTGTTGTTTTTTTTTACCATAAAAACAGCAGTACCGTTTTTCCATTTACAGTAATATACACTACATTTTGAGGTGAAATTATTGCAACTTACCATATTTTTTTTACATTTATTTAAAAAAAAACCAACTAATAAAATGCATTAAAAAATTGTGTAATAAAAGTATTCAAAATTTTGACATTTACTGTGGTTTTTACAGCATTTTTCTCTAAATGAAAAAAAAAACTGTACTTTTTTTACTGTAATAAACTCTGGTGTCATTTTGGCATTTACAGTAATACACTAAAAAATCTACAGTTGATGATTTGCGGTAAAAAACCAAAACAAACTGGCAGCTCATATGCCAAAATTTTACTGTAAAATTGCATTTTTTTTTACTTACAGTAAAAAAAAAGAAGTAAATTTTACATTAAAATTCTGGCAACTGAGCTGCCTTTTTTTTGTTTTTACCATATAAACAGCAGTACTGTTTTTCCATTTACAGTAATATACACTACATTTTGCGGTGAAATTATTGCAACTTACCTTTTTTTTTTTTACATTTTAGTTTTTAAAAAAAACAACTAATAAAATGCATTAAAAAATGGTGTAATAAAAGTATTCAAAATTTTGACATTTACTGTAGTTTTTACAGCATTTTTCTCTAAATTAAAAAAAAACTGTACTTTTATTACTGTAATAAACTCTGGTGTCATTTTGGCATTTACAGTAATACACTGAAAAATCTACAGTTGATGATTTGCGGTAAAAAACCAAAACAAACTGGCAGCTCAGGTGCCAAAATTTTACTGTAAAATTGCCTTTTTTTTACTTACAGTATAAAAAAAAGTACATTTTACAGTAAAATTCTGGCAACTGAGCTGCCTTTTTTTTTTTTTTTTTTACCATTAAAAACAGCAGTACCGTTTTTCCATTTACAGTAATATACACTACATTTTGAGGTGAAATTATTGCAACTTAACATATTTTTTTTTACATTTTAGTTTAAAAAAAATCTACTAATAAAAATGCATTAAAAAAATGGTGTAATAATAGTATTCACTGTTAGATGCGGCCCTCTGGGGCCACACATAACTGCGATGTTGCCCTCAGAGAAAACCACTTTGAAACCTCTGTCCTAAAGGAAAGACAAAACAAATAATTGGATGGTTAAATATTTGCCCGCGACCCCGAAAGGGACAATCGGTAGAAAATGAATGGATGAATGGGTTAAATATTTGTCCATGTATCTGTAAAAAAACCAACCAAAAAACGTGTAGAGCCTCAACTTATTACACAACATGAGTCAGGACTTACAGCACAAAGTGGCTTATAATTAGTGTTTGTTAAATTCCACCTCTGTCACCTCGTATTAAAGTTGTCGTCTTCCTCCTGCTTTGCCTAAAAACTCATTTATTGGCGACTAATACTATACTGCTTGTGTTGTGTTAGTGCGGGGGTCAGCAACCCCATGCGGCTCTTTAGTGCCGCCCTAGTGACTCCCTGGAGCATTTTTAAAAAAGGATTGAAAATGTAATAAGGGGGAAAAATATGTTTTTTTGTTTTAGTATGTTTTTTGTTTGAGGACAAACGTGACACAAACCTTCCCAATTGTTAGAACTACCACTGTTGAATATGTTTGTGTGTATGCTTCACTGACGACAGTATTAGGTGAACATCGTTTTGTCCTACTAATTGCGGCGGTTCTTGAACTCACCGTAGTGTGGGCTGTGACGCATCAGTTTGTTTACATGTACAATCTTCCACTCCTTTGTCTCATTTTGTCCACCAAACGTTTTATGCCGTGCGTGAATGCACAAAGGTGCGCTTTGTTGACGTTATTGACTTGCTGGAGTGCTCATCAGGCATATTTGGTCGGTGCGTGACTGCAAGCTAATCAATGCTAACATGCTGTTTAGGCTAGCTGAATGTACATATTGCATTAGTATGACTCATTTGTAGGTATATTTGAGCTCATTTCATTTCCTTTACTTGTATCCTCTTTGTATATAATTGTGTTTAGTAGGCTATTATAGCTAATACAGACACTTACGTTATGTGTTGCCTTCATTATAACACTCATATAGGACTTTTTAAAGTCATTTTGATAATATAGACACTTACGTCATGTGTTGCCTTCATTCTAAGACTTTTAAAGGACTTTTTAAGTCATTTTGATAGTAGGCTATTATAGCTAATATAGACACATACATCATGTGTTGCCTTCATTATAAGATTTATATAAGACTTTAAAAGTCATTTTGATAGTAGGCTATTATAGCTAATATTGACACTTACGTCATGTGTTGCCTTCATTATAACACTTATATAAGACTTTTAAAGTCATTTCGATAGTAGGCTATTATAGCTAATATAGACACTTACATCATGTGTTGCCTTCATTATAAGACTTATATAAGACTTTTTAAGTCATTTTGATAGTAGGCTATTATAGCTAATATAGACACTTACACCATGTGTTGCCTTCATTATAAGACTTATATAAGACTTTTAAAGTCATTTTGATAGTAGGCTAATATAGACACTTACATCATGTGTTGCCTTCCTTATAACACTTATATAAGACTTTTAAAGTCATTTTGATAATAGGCTATTATAGATAATATAGACACTTACATCATGTGTTGCCTTCATTATAACACTTATGTAAGACTTTTAAAGTCATTTTGATAGTAGGCTATTATAACTAATATAGACACTTACATCATGTGTTGTCTTCCTTATAACACTTATATAAGGCTTTTAAAGTCATTTTGATAGTAGGCTAATATAGACACTTACATCATGTGTTGCCTTCATTATAACACTTATATAAGACTTTTAAAGTCATTTTGATAGTAGGCTAATATAGACACTTACATCATGTGTTGCCTTCATTATAACACTTATATAAGACTTTTAAAGTCATTTTGATAGTAGGCTGATATAGACACTTACATCATGTGTTGCCTTCATTATAACACTTATATAAGACTTTTAAAGTCATTTTGATAGTAGGCTAATATAGCTAATATAGACACTTACATCATGTGTTTTGCCTTCATTATAACGCTTATATAAGACTTTTAAAGTCATTTTGATAGTAGGCTAATATAGCTAATATAGACACTTACATCATGTGTTGTCTTCATTATAACACTTATATAAGACTTTTAAAGTCATTTTGATAGTAGGCTAATATATACACTTATATCATGTGTTGCCTTCATTATAACACTTATATAAGTCTTTTAAAGTCATTTTGATAGTAGGCTATTATAGCTAATATTGACACTTACGTCATGTGTTGCCTTCATTATAACACTTATATAAGACTTTTAAGGTCATTTTGATAGTAGGCTATTATAGATAATATAGACACTTACATCATGTGTTGCCTTCATTATAACACTTATATAAGACTTTTAAAGTAATTTTAATAGTAGGCTAATATATACACTTATATCATGTGTTGCCTTCATTATAACACTTATATAAGGCTTTTAAAGTCATTTTGATAGTAGGCTAATATAGACACTTACATCATGTGTTGCCTTCATTCTAACCCTTATATAAGACTTTTAAAGTAATTTTAATAGTAGGCTAATATATACACTTATATCATGTGTTGCCTTCATTATAACACTTATATAAGGCTTTTAAAGTCATTTTGATAGTAGGCTATTATAGCTAATATATACACTTACATCATGTGTTGCCTTCATTATAACACTTATATAAGGCTTTTAAAGTCATTTTGATAGTAGGCTATTATAACTAATATATACACTTACATCATGTGTTGCCTTCATTATAACACTTATATAAGGCTTTTAAAGTCATTTTGATAGTAGGCTAATATAGACACTTACATCATGTGTTGCCTTCATTCTAACCCTTATATAAGACTTTTAAAGTAATTTTAATAGTAGGCTAATATATACACTTATATCATGTGTTGCCTTCATTATAACACTTATATAAGGCTTTTAAAGTCATTTTGATAGTAGGCTATTATAGCTAATATATACACTTACATCATGTGTTGCCTTCATTATAACACTTATATAAGGCTTTTAAAGTCATTTTGATAGTAGGCTATTATAACTAATATATACACTTACATCATGTGTTGCCTTCATTATAACGCTTATATAAGACTTTTAAAGTCATTTTGATAGTAGGCTAATATATACACTTACATCATGTGTTGCCTTCATTTTAAGACTTATATAAGACTTTTCATTTTTTTGCGGCTCCAGACAGATTTGTTTTTTGTATTCTTGGTCCAATATGGCTCTTTCAACGTTTTGGGTTGCCGACCCCTGTGTTAGTGGGAAAAAATAAAAGTGTAACTCTGACAATAGAAATAGACCCAAACTGCAGAGGATGGTGGTGTTTGAGGCATTGATGTAAAGTTGGAAGAGGTTTAAGTCAGGTAATTGTGTGTGTGAGGCTACATCTTGGATCAGTAACAAAGGACGGCGGCCCCATCAGTCAAATTATTGGGCTTAAACTTTTCAAACCAAAGCGTTAGTGAAGGGCTCAAGGCGAGCCGAGTCAAATTGGAGCTAACGAACGGTGACCTTCTCGTTCTCGTTAGTCTCACACGCCTGAGTGTGCACACGCACGCACCATCTCCCTCCCCAGGTGAGCTGCTCCCGCCCGGAGAGCCACTTCCTGGAAAACTGCCTGAGCCGCATTGATGTTGGCAACTCGGAAAGGTGAGCGCTGGCGTAGGAGTCGGAATGATGAGGGGGGGAAAATCAGGTCCGGGGCCAAAACAGGATTTGTCTGCGCTCGCGTCAGCAAAAGAGGCCGAGAGGAGTGGAAGAAATAGTCCCCGCGGTGCGATGCCGGGACTGGATGTCGCATTATTTGGAGATGTGACACACTGAGTGGGTGGAAAGCTCCTACGCAGGATATACAGCATGCAGGGAAATATCCCAACCTTTCGTTGTTAGACTCCAGGGGGTCTCCTTTTTTATGAGTGAGGGGGAATTGTGATGTACATTATATTGCCAAAAGTATTTGGCCACCTGCCTTGACTCACATATGAACTTGAAGTGCCATCCCATTCCTAACACATAGGGTTCAATATGATGTCCGTCCACCTTTTGCATCGATTACATCTTCAACTCTTCTGGGAAGGCTGTCCACAAGGTCGCGGAGTGTGTGTTTATAGGAATTTTCCACCATTCATCCAAAAGCGCATTGGTGAGGTCACACGCTGATGTTGGTGGAGAAGGCCTGGCTCTCGGTCTCCGTTCTAATTCCTTCCACAGGTGGGGTTCAGGTCAGGACTCTGTGCAGGCCAGTCAAGTTCATCCACACCAGACTCAGTCATCCATGTCTTTATGGACCTTGCTTTGTGCACTGGTGCACAGTCATGTTGGAAGAGGAAGAGGCTCGCTCCAAACTGTTCCCACAAGGTTTGGAGCATGGAATTGTCCAAAATGTTTTGGTATCCTGGAGCATTCAAAGTTCCTTTGCCCAAGCCCGACTCCTGAAAAACAATCCCACACCATAATTCCTCCTCCACCAAATTTCACACTCGGCACAATGCAGTCCGAAATGTAGCGTTCTCCCGGCAACCTCCAAACCCAGACTGGTCCATCAGATTGCCAGATGGAAAAGCGTGATTCATCAGTCCAGAGAAGGCGTCCCTACTGCTCTAGAGTGCAGTGGCGACGTGCTTTACACCAGTGGTCCCCAACCACCGGGCCGATTGGTACCGGGCCGCACAAGAAATTAAAAAAAAAAAAAGTTTATTTTTTTATTTTTTTATTATTAAATCAACATAAAAAACACAATGTATACATTATATATCAATATAGATCAATACAGTCTGCAGGGATACAGTCCGTAAGCGCACATGATTGTATTTCTTTATGTAAAAAAAAAAAAAAAAAAAAATTTTTTTTTTTATAAATACACCCACCCCCCCTCCCACCGGTCCGTGGGACAAATTTTCAAGCGTTGACCGGTCCGCAGCTACAAAAAGGTTGGGGACCACTGCTTTACACCACTGCATCCCACGCTTTGCATTGCACTTGGTGATGTATGGCTTAGATGCAGCCGCTCGGCCATGGAAACCCATTCCATGAAGCTCTCTGCGTACTGTACGTGGGCTAATTGGAAAGTCACATGAAATTTGGAGCTCTGTAGCAACTGACTGTGCAGAAAGTCTTTGCACTATGCTGACCCTTCTCTGTCAGTTTACGTGGGTTTACCACTTGGTGGCTGAGTTGCTGTTGTTCCCAAACTCTTCCATTTTCTTATAATAAAGCCATACAGTTGACTTTGGAATATTTAGGAGCGAGGAAATTTCACGACTGGATTTGTTGCACAGGTGGCATCCTATGACAGTTCCGCGCTGGAAATCACTGAGAGCGGCCCATTCTTTCACAAATGTTTGTAGAAACAGTCTCCATGCCCAAGTGCTTGATTTTATACACCTGTGGCCCTGGTGTGCTGTGAGATACAGTCTGGTGTGCCGTGGGAGATTATGTAATTTCACCTAATTGAGTTAAAAACATTTTTTACAAACAAGTAATTATAATACGCAAATAATGTGCCGTAGCACGTAGCTAATTGTTCTGTAGATGTCGGGAACACGTCCTGTGAGACGACGACGGTTTGTATATAAACAATATGCAGGCGACAGCGGGAGGCAGCGTGCAGGTAAAAAAGGTATCTAATGCTTAAACCAAAAATAAACAAAAGGTGAGCGCTCCTAAGAAAATGCTTTGAAGCTTAGGGAAGGCTTTGCAGAACGAAACTAAAACTGAACTGGCTACAAAGTCACCAAAAACAGAATGCTGGACGACAGCAAAGACTTACTGTGGAGCAAAGACGGCGTCCACAATGTACAATCCGAACATGACATGACAATCAACAATGTCCCCACAAAAGAAGGATAAAAACAACTTAAATATTCTTGATTGCTAAAACCAAGTAGATGCGGGGAATAGCGCTCAATGAAGACATGAAACTGCTACAGGAAAATACCAACAAAACAGGAAAAGTCACCAAAAGACAAGAACTAAAACACTACACACAGGAAAACACCAAAAAATTCAAAATAAGTCACGGCGTGATGTGACAGGTTTTGACAGCACACCTACTTTGAGACAAGAGTAAAAAGTAAACAAAAGGTGAGTGCCCCTAAGAAAAGGCATTGAAGCTTAGGGAAGGCTACGCAGAACGAAACTAAAACTGAACTGGCTACAAAGTCAACAAAAACAGAATGCTGGACGACAGCAAAGACTTACTGTGGAGCAAAGACGGCGTCCACAATGTACATCCGAACATGACATGACAATCAACAATGTCCCCACAAAGAAGGATAAAAACAACTGAAATATTCTTGATTGCTAAAACAAAGTAGATGCGGGGAAATATCGCTCAAAGGAAGACATGAAACTGCTACAGGAAAATACCAAAAAAAGAGGAAAAGCCACCAAAATAGGAGCGCAAGACAAGAACTAAAACACTACACACAGAAAAACAGCAAAAAACTCCAAGTAAGTCAGGGTGTGATGTGACAGGTGGTGACAGTACACCTACTTTGAGACAAGAGCTATAGTGATGCATGCTTGGTTATGGTTTAAAGCACAGGTGTCAAACTCAAGGCCCGGGGGCCAGTTCTGGCCTGCCACGTTCATTCTATGTGGCCCACGAAAGCCTGGAAAAAATGGGTTTCAATAGAATACTTTTTTTTTTTATTTAATAAATGCATTCGTTCTTTCAATTTTGACAGAAAAAAAATGCATATTTTAAACTTTAATATTATCTAATTATGCCAATTATATTATTATATAATTTTCTACCGCTTGTCCCTTTCGGGGTCGCGGGGGGTGCTGGAGCCTATCTCAGCTGCATTCTATATTGTATTGCAAAACTACTTTTGTGACATAAAAACAAATAGTTAAATGTCACCTTTATTCATGATTTTAAAGCAAGTTATTCATAAAATAATCAAATGCATTTGGATGAATCATGATTAATCACAGGTTATTACCTGCATGCATAATGTAAAGGAATATCAACAATTGAAAGCAGCCATTACTGCGATGCGGCCCTCAATGAAAATGAGTTTGACACCCCTGGTTTAAAGTCATATCCAACAATTGCGACAACGACTTTTTACTGTCAACAGAGTTTCGTTTTTTAGCGATTTCTGCTGGTGGTGTGCCTCCGAATTTTTTCAACGCAAAAAATGTGCCTTGGCTCAAAAAAGGTTGAAAAACAGTGAGTTAAAGGCCTACTGAAAGCCACTACTACCGACCACGCAGTCTGATAGTTTATATATCAATGATGAAATCTTAACATTGCAACACATGCCAATACGGCCGGGTTAACTTATAAAGTGCAGTTTTAAATTTCCCGCTAAACTTCCGGTTGAAAACGTCTATTTATGATGACGTATGCGCGTGACGTCAATCGTTGAAACGGAAGTATTCGGACTCCATTGTATCCAATACAAAAAGCTCTGTTTTCATTGCAAAATTCCACAGTATTCTGGACATCTGTGTTGGTGAATCTTTTGCAATTTGTTTAATGAACAATGAAGACTGCAAAGAAGAAAGTTGTAGGTGGGATCGGTGTATTAGCGGCTGGCTGCAGCAACACAACCAGGAGGACTTTGAGTCGGATAGCAGACGCGCTATCCGACGCTAGCCGCCAACCGCATCGATGATCGGGTGAAGTCCTTCGTCACTCCGTCGATCGCTGGAACGCAGGTGAGCACGGGTGTTGATGAGCAGATGAGGGCTGGCTGGCGTAGGTGGAGAGATAATGTTTTTAGCATAGCTCTGTGAGGTCCCGTAGCTAAGTTAGCTTCAATGGCGTCGTTAGCAACAGCATTGTTAAGCTTCGCCAGGCTGGAAAGCATTAACCGTGTAGTTACAGGTCCATGGTTTAATAGTATTGTTGATCTTCTGTCTATCCTTCCAGTCAGGGGTTTATTTCTTTTGTTTAATAATAATAATAATAATAATAATAATAATAATAATAATACCTGAGATTTATATAGCGCTTTTCTAAGTACCCAAAGTCGCTTTACATGTTAAAAACCCATCATTCATTCACAACACCTGGTGGTGGTAAGCTACTTTCGTAGCCACAGCTGCCCTGGGGTAGACTGACGGAAGCGTGGCTGCCAATTTGCGTCTACGGCCCCTCCGACCACCACCTATCATTCATTCAACATTCATTCACCGGTGTGAGCGGCACCGGGGGCAAGGGTGAAGTGTCCTGCCCAAGGACACAACGGCACGGTAAGAGGTGGGGAGCGAACCTGCAACCCTCAGGTTTCTGACACGGGCGCTCTACCCACTACGCCATGCCGCCCCTTTTGTTTCTATCTGCATTTAAGCACGATGCTATCACGTTAGCTCCGTAGCTAAAGAGCTTCACCGATGGAGATAAAAGTCACTGTGAATGTCCATTTCGCGTTCTCGACTCTCATTTTCAAGAGGATATAGTATAGGTGGTTTAAAATACAAATCCGTGATCCACAATAGAAAGAGGAGAGAGTGTGGAATCCAATGAGCCCTGTTAGGGATGGCGTGGCGAAGTTGGTAGAGTGGCCGTGCCAGCAATCGGAGTGTTGCTGGTTACTGGGGTTCAATCCCCACCTTCTACCATCTTAGTCACGTCCGTTGTGTCCTTGGGCAAGACACTTCACCCTTGCTCCTGATGGGTGCTGGTTAGCGCCTTGCATGGCAGCTCCCGCCATCAGTGTGTGAATGTGTGTGTGAATGGGTGAATGTGGAAATACTGTCAAAGCGCTTTGAGTACCTTGAAGGTAGAAAAGCGCTGTACAAGTATAACCCATTTATCATTTATTATTTGTACCTAAGTTACGGTCAGAGCGAAAAAAGATACGTCCTGCACTGCACTCTAGTCCTTCACTCTCACGTTCCTCATCCGCAAATCTTTCATCCTGGCTCAAATTAATGGGGTACTCTTCGCTTTCTCGGTCCGAATCGCTCTCGCTGCTGGTGTAAACAATGGGGAAATGTGAGGAGTTGAGACTGCTATGCTATCACGTTGGCTACGTTGCTATGTTAGCTTCTATTTTTTTTAGCTTCGCAAAGCTGAATATTATTAGTCGTGTATTTACATGTTCATGGTTTAATAGTATTTTTGATCTTCTGTCTATCCATCCAGTCAGGTTTTTTTTAAATTTAGTTTCTATCTGCATTTGAGACTGCTATGCTATCACGTTGGCTACGTTGCTAGGTTAGCTTCTATTTTTTTAGCTTTGCAAAGCTGAATATTATTAATCGTGTATTTACATGTTCAGTCACTGTGAATGTCCATTTTGCGTTCTCGACTCTCATTTTCAAGAGGATATAGTATCTGAGGTGGTTTAAAATACAAATCCGTGATCCACAATAGAAAAAGGAGAGAGTGTGGAATCCAATGAGCCAGCTTGTACCTAAGTTACGGTCAGAGCGAAAAAAGATACGTCCATCACTGCCTCTCAAGTCCTTCACTGTAACGTTCCTCATCTACGAATCTTTCATCCTCGCTCAAATTAATGGGGTAATCGTCACTTTCTCGGTCCGAATCTCTCTCGCTCCATTGTAAACAATGGGGAATTGTGAGGAATACTAGCTCCTGTGACGTCACGCTACTTCCGGTACAGGCAAGGCTTTTTTTTAAATCAGCGAGCAAAAGTTGCGAACTTTATCGTCAATGTTCTCTACTACAGTGTTTTTCAACCTTTTTTGAGCCAAGGCACATTTTTTTCATAAAAAAAATACGGAGGCACACCACCAGCAGAAAAGGTTAAACAATGAAACTCCACCAGGTTGTCGTGCCTTATTTTGACTTTGTTGTTGTTTCCTGTGTGTCGTGCTTTAGTTCCTGTCCTGCGCTGTTATTTTGGTGACCTTTCCTGTTTTGTTGGTGTTCTCCTGTAGCAGCTTCACGCCTTCCTTTGAGTGCTATTGTCCGCACCTGCTTTGTTTTCGCAATCAAGACTATTGAAGTTGTGCGTACGCTATCCTTCTTTGTGGGGACATTGTTGATTGTCATGTCATGTACGGGATGTGCTTCGTGGACGCCGTCTTTGCTCCACACGCTGTAAGTTTTTGCTGTCGTCCAGCATTCTGTGTTTGTTGACTTTGTAGCCAGTTCAGTTTTACTTTTGTTTTACATAGCCATTCCTATGCTTCAGTGCCTTTTCCTAGCGGGACTTGCCTTTGTTATTTTATGGTTTAAGCGTTACATACCTTTTTACCTGCACACTGTCTCCCGCTGTGCTCTGCATATTGGGATCACGACAAACCATCCTCGACGCGTTCCCACTTCTATCAATCAATCAATCAATCAATGTTTATTTATATAGCCCTAAATCACAAGTGTCTCAAAGGGCTGCACAAGCCACAACGACATCCTCGGTACAGAGCCCACATATGGGCAAGGAAAAACTCACCCCACTACAAAGCAATTAACTACCTGCTGCCACCTACTGGTATGGAGTATTACATAGTTACCCTGCCAAGCTCTCCACAGCACAGGCACTAGACAACGGCACATTATTAGGACTATTGATTGGCAAAAAATATTTTTTGGAACAATTAGGTTAAGTTGCATAATTTCCCACGGCACACCAGACAATATCTCACGGCACACTAGTGTGCCGCGGCACAGCGGTTGAAAATCACTGCTCTACTAAATCCTTTCAGCAAAAATATGGCAATATCGCGAAATGATCAAGTACGACACATAGAATGGATCTGCTATCCCCGTTTGAATAAAAAAAATTCATTTCAGTAGGCCTTTAAGCTACTGGAGAAATTCGGAAAAAGTGCTCAAATAAAATAATAAAAAATAAATAAAAAAAAGAGCAGTGAAGCTAGAGCCGGAAACCCTTAAATGGGCGATTGTGTGGGGGCGCCTTTCTATGCGTGTGTGTGTGTGTGTATGCAGAGCTGGCATTGCTTAATGGCTTGCACAAGCAAAGCCCAATGAAGGGGTTGCCAGGGAAACAGAGCAGCATGAGTCTCGGTCTGCAGGTGCTCTTCCTTGTGTCCTACTGCTGGAACCTCCTACGAGGAAAGGGAGCGAGAGCGAGAGAGAGAGAGAGAGAGAGAGAGTGGGTTTGAAAGACGACATAAACTGATTTATAAGCCAGTGATGTGATGCTGTGGTCGGTAACAGCATATAAAAATGTGGTGAATGTCGGAGGGGATGATGAGCGCATGCAACGGCGGTAATGTGGTCGGTTTTTTTTCTTGTTGTTTTTTTTTTATAACCCAGGCTCATTTTGAGCGTTGCGGCAACGGGACCAAAGACAACTCACGGAGAATGTAAGGAGAATGTTCCACAACAATACAGTCCATTCAAGACCGCGGCGGCTGGCACCGAGCGCCACGCCGAGGTCTGCGGGTTGACCGAGCCTCGCGTCGTAAACAATCGCTCAATGTGCTCCGACGTCAGTGTAGGTCGAGAAGGAGGGGGTGGGGGGGGGGAAACACCACGTCGTTCCCGCTCTCCCCCCCCCCCCCCCCCCCCCAGTCAACCGCCGTGGGAGTGACGCTCCCAGAGGTGCATTTTGACATTCCTGGCTGGTTTGAACACACCCACTGGGAGTGTGAATCCCCCGTCGCAGCGTTCTCAGTCAGCTGTGCTCCGCTCACATTGCATGGTGATTCAAAACAATAAACCTTGTGTAAACGTGGACTAGGGTTGCCCCGATACCAATGTGTTGGTACCGGTACCGGTACCAAAATGTATTTCGATACTTTTCGGTACTTTTCTAAAAAAAAAAAGGGGACCACAAAAAATGGCATTATTGGCTTTATTTTAACAAAAAATCTTAGGGTACATTAAACATACACTACGGTTCAAAAGTTTGGGGTCACCCAAACAATTTTGTGGAATAGCCTTCATTTCTAAGAACAAGAATAGACTGTCGAGTTTCAGATGAAAGTTCTCTTTTTCTGGCCATTTTGAGCGTTTAATTGGCCCCACAAATGTGATGCTCCAGAAACTCAATCTGCTCAAAGGAAGGTCAGTTTTGTAGCTTCGGTAACGAGCTAAACTGTTTTCAGATGTGTCAACATGATTGCACAAGGGTTTTCTAATCATCAATTAGCCTTCTGAGCCAATGAGCAAACACATTGTACCATTAGAACACTGGAGTGATAGTTGCTGGAAATGGGCCTCTATACACCTATGTAGATATTGCACCAAAAACCAGACATTTGCAGCTAGAATAGTCATTTACCACATTAGCAATGTATAGAGTGTATTTCTTTAAAGTTAAGACTAGTTTAAAGTTATCTTCATTGACAAGTACAGTGCTTTTCCTTCAAAAATAAGGACATTTCAATGTGACCCCAAACTTTTGAACGGTAGTATATGTTTCTTATTGCAAGTCTGTCCTTAAATAAAATATTGAACATACAAGACAACTTGTCTTTTAGTAGTAAGTAAACAAACAAAGACTCCTTATTTAGCTGCTGACGTATGCAGTAACATATTGTGTCATTTATGCACCTATTATTTTGTCAACATTATTAAGGACAAGTGGTAGAAAATTAATTATTAATCTACTTGTTCATTTACTGTTAATATCTGCTAATTTTCCCTTTCAACATGTTCTATCTACACTTCTGTTAAAATGTAATAATCACTTATTCTTCTGTTTTTTGGATGCTTTGCATTAGTTTTGGATGATACCACAAATTTAGGTATCGATCCGATACCAAGTAGTTACAGGATCATACATTGGTCATATTCAAAGTCCTCATGTGTCCAGGGACGTATATCCTGAGTTTATAAACATAGTATAAATAATAAAATATCGATGTAATCATAGTAGTATCGACTATATACTTGGTATCATTGCAGTGGATGTTAGGTGTAGAGCCACCAATGGCGTTTGTTTAAAGTTAAAAGTTAAAGTACCAATGATTGTCACACACACACTAGGTGTGGTGAAATTTGTCCTCTGCATTTGACCCATCACCCTTGATCACCCCCTGGGAGGTGAGGCGAGCAGTGAGCAGCAGCAGCGGTGGCCGCGCCCGGGAATCATTTTGGTGATTTAACCCCCAATTCCAACCCTTGATGCTGAGTGCCAAGCAGAGAGGCAATGGGTCCCATTTTTATAGTCTTTGGTATGACTCGGCCGGGGTTTGAACTCACGACCTGCCGATCTCAGGGCGGACACTCTAACCACTAGGCCACTGAGCGTTCAGGAACTGTGTCATTACCGTTGACGCCGTTGAGCTACGGTGTGTAGTGAAGCATGTTTAGCTATTCCTCGTCCTGCAGTGATAATGATACTTTTAAGAAACTCAATTTATTTGTCGCCATGAAGACAAGGATTAGTGATTTAGAAGTAGCTAAAACACTGCAGCTAGCCAGCTAGCTAGCCATGTCTTAAAGCACCTCTTCCTGAGGGCATTTCAGTGTTATAACTTCACCTTTATCGTCAGTTTTTAGGCCAAAATGCGTCCATTCTCCCTTTTCTGTCTACACACTGTGTCTGCTTGTAAGTACTCCGTGACGGTGCGCTGCCGAACATGCTCCTTTGCTCGCAAAACAAGCAATGTCATGACGTGGCGAGAGGGTGGGGGACCGGTACTGTTCAGAGGCGGTATAGTACTGAATATGATTCATTAGTATCGAGGTACTATACCAATACCCGTATACCGTGCAACCCTAGTACCGTATTTTCCGGTCTGTAAACCGCTACTCTTTTCCTAGGCTTTAAACCCTGCAAAGATGCGGCTAATCTACCATATTTTTTGCACCTTAAGGCGCACTGCCGATGAGCGGGTCTAGTCAGGTCTATTTTAATATAAAAGGTGCGCTGGATTAAAGGGCACATTAAAGGGGTCGTATTATGATTTTTTTCTAAACGTAAAATACTTCCTTGTGGTCTACATAACATGTAATGGTGGTTCTTTGGTCAAAATGTTGCATAGATGATGTTTTACAGATCATCTTCAAGTCGCTTTCTGACAGTCGCTTCAGGATGCGCCGTTTTGTGGGCGGTCTTATTTACGTGGCTCACCTTCGACGGCGTCTTCTCCCCGCCATCTTTTGTTGTAGCGGTGTAGCGTGCAAAGACGGGAGTGGAAGAAGTGTCAAAAGATGGAGCTAACTGTTTTAATGACATTCACACTTCAATCAATAACAGAGCAGCGTCTCCTCATCCGTGGCTCACTAGTGCAACAACAAGGCCGGAAATGTGTCCCGTGAAAAACCGTCCGACCGGAACTCTCTAATAACTAAAGTTCCTTGGGTGAATAATGTAAACTCACTACACCGGTATGTTTTAGCGCTTTCTTGGTGAGTTTACTGACAGATATAAGTAGGAGGATGAATGTCCCATAACAAGAAGGTAGAGAAATAAAAAGGCTTATCGACTATGACAAGATCCACTATGGACTGGACTCTCACAATATTATGTTAGATCCACTATGGACTGGACTCTCACACTATTATGTTAGATCCACTATGGACTGGACTCTCACACTATTATGTTAGATCCACTATGGACTGGACTCTCACAATATTATGTTAGATCCACTATGGACTGGACTCTCACAATATTATGTTAGATCCACTATGGACTGGACTCTCACAATATTATGTTAGATCCACTATGGACTGGACTCTCACAATATTATGTTAGATCCACTATGGACTGGACTCTCACAATATTATGTTAGATCCACTATGGACTGGACTCTCACAATATTATGTTAGATCCACTATGGACTGGACTCTCACAATATTATGTTAGATCCACTATGGACTCGACTCTCACACTATTATGTTAAATCCACAATGGACTAGACTCTCACAATATTATGTTAGATCCACTATGGACTGGACTCTCACACTATTATGTTAGATCTACTATGGACTGGACTCTCACAATATTATGTTAGATCCACTATGGACTGGACTCTCACAATATTATGTTAGATCCACTATGGACTGGACTCTCACAATATTATGTTAGATTCACTATGGACTGGACTCTCACAATATTATGTTAGATTCACTATGGACTGGACTCTCACAATATTATGTTAGATCTACTATGGACTGGACTCTCACAATATTATGTTAGATTCACTATGAACTGGACTCTCACAATATTATGTTTGATCCACAATGGACTGGACTCTCACTATTATGTTAGATTCACTATGGACTGGACTCTCACAATATTATGTTAGATCTACTATGGACTGGACTCTCACAATATTATGTTAGATTCACTATGGACTGGACTCTCACAATATTATGTTTGATCCACAATGGACTGGACTCTCACTATTATGTTAGATTCACTATGGACTGGACTCTCACTATTATGTTAGATTCACTATGGACTGGACTCTCACAATATTATGTTAGATCTACTATGGACTGGACTCTCACAATATTATGTTAGATTCACTATGGACTGGACTCTCACAATATTATGTTTGATCCACAATGGACTGGACTCTCACTATTATGTTAGATTCACTATGGACTGGACTCTCACAATATTATGTTAGATCCACGATGGACTGGACTCTCACACTATTATGTTAGATCCACTATGGACTGGACTCTCACAATATTATGTTAGATCCACGACGGACTGGACTCTCACACTATTATGTTAGATCCACTATGGACTGGACTCTCACACTATTATGTTAGATCCACTATGGACTGGACTCTCACAATATTATGTTAGATCCACTATGGACTGGACTCTCACAATATTATGTTAGATCCACTATGGACTGGACTCTCACAATATTATGTTAGATCCACTATGGACTGGACTCTCACACTATTATGTTAGATCCACTATGGACTGGACTCTCACAATATTATGTTAGATGCACAATGGACTGGACTCTCACAATATTGTGCTAGATCCACTCGGCGTCCATTGCACCGGTTGCCCAGGGGTGGGGGTCCCCACATCTGCGGTCCTCTCCAAGGTTCTCATTGTCATCCCATTGGGTTGAGTTTTTCCTTGCCCTGATGTGGGATCTGAACTGAGGATGTCGTTGTGGCTTGTGCAGCCCTTTGAGACACTTGTGATTTAGGGCTATATAAATAAACATTGATTGATTGATTGATGACTACGGTGTCGGCATGGACTACTAAGGCAAACCCGCACAAATTTTCACGACTTATGCAGATCCCAAATACAGATCAGCAGGTACTAGAAGGTAAGAAAAGTTTCTTTTGCATAATATCTCAAAACAAAACGCCAGATAATATGTCTTACCTTATACACACACCATAATAATACTCGTATGTTGAAGCACAGTACAATCCATCAAGCGGTGCGCCTTCATAGCTTACCAAAGTCGTACTAAAACATTTTGATTGATTTTTGAGCGCCGTGTGTAATGTTCTATATTTTCAATGGAACATATAACATTTTGGTGTTGTTTACTTGATCCATACTGCAGTCTACGCGTATCTCTTATGTGTGACTGCCATCATAATGCAGTCTACACGTATCTCTTATGTGTGACTGCCATCTACTGGTCACACTTATCATTTCACAATGTACCAAATAACATAGCTTCAAGGTCGGTAAGCACAACTGAAATTATTCCGTACATTAGGCACAGGGTTATAAGGCGCACTGTCGAGTGTTGAGAAAATGAAAGGATTTTAAGTGTGCTTTATAGTCCGAAAAATACGTTACTTACGAAACGTTGCACAATATCACTGTTAAAGTCTGGTTTCACCGGGTTCTTCTGACCACCAACCACGGACATGACAGCAGCGTTCAGTGTTTCAAACAAGGTTTTATTTTCAATAAACTGTCTTTCTTGTCCTTTCCAGTCATGTCCAATTTATTCGCTCACGCTCGTGCTCGCTCTTCCCCCACCTGAGCACACAAATGGTTTCTCTGTCTCTCGCTGCGTGCTCTGCCATCCACCACCAACAACAACCCCTCTCCTTCCCGACTGCTGCCTTTAACAGAGCGACAGGTGATCAGACAAACACTCACAGCTGTGTCATCCACGCACCTGCCGCTAATTCTCGAGGCAGGCCCGCAGGCCACGCCCCCCCACAGTCATTATCAAGCTTTTGATGCAGGTGGATAAGTCTGTGTTGATTTATCACTGGAATTATGCTCAGTTTATTCCTTGCCTTGTTTCTACCGTTTATTATAGCATACCTGGTACAGGTGTGCATCCCTAGGTGCAACCTGCTAATGAATCCAATACAACTACGACATCTTCTGTTCGTTATTCTCTACATTGGTTGTCTCTCATTAAAAAAAGCACACACCATTTAGGCACCGTGCTACCATTGCCACTTTTCCACTGCATTACCAGCACAGTTTGGCTTGGCTCAGCTAGAGTTGCTTCGGTTTTTTTGGGCGGTCGGTTTTTTCCAGTTCAGGGGAAAGGGAGCGGGAAAACCAGGCCACATTGAAAGAACGCACCACACGGACAAACAACGACAATGGAGGAGCGCAAGTGCCTCCTATGTTTACTTCTCGGCAATGTGGCCGTCGGCCACGGCGAGGAGACGGGTATTTATTTATTCAAGAAGAGACTGAAGGGCAGCGAGAAAACACTGCAGCAAAGTGGAGTGTGTAAAGTATACTGTGTGGGAGAATACTGCAGCCACTGCAACGGGGTAAGAAAATGTTAGCATATGTTTTATTTTCGTCCTTTCCACCCTGCACTCTTTATAAGGGTACTGTGTTAAGTCAAGTACATTTTAATAGTATAGTGCAGATTCACAACAGAGCACTTTACACATGCTCTAAAACAGGGGTCAGCAATCCGCGGATCTCAAGCTCTCTTTAGCGCCGCCCTAGTGGCTCCCTGGAGCATTTTTAAAACAAGGATTGAAAATGGAAAGAGATGGGGGGGAAAATATATTTTTTGTTTATGTACACTACCGTTCAAAAGTTTGGGGTCACCCAAACAATTTTGTGGAATAGCCTTCATTTCTAAGAACAAGAATAGACTGTCGAGTTTCAGATGAAAGTTCTCTTTTTCTGGCCATTTTGTGCGTTTGATTGACCCCACAAATGTGATGCTCCAGAAACTCAATCTGCTCAAAGGAAGGTCAGTTTTGTTGCTTCTGTAACGAGCTAAACTGTTTTCAGATGTGTGAACATGATTGCACAAGGGTTTTCTAATCATCAATTAGCCTTCTGAGCCAATGAGCAAACACATTGTACCATTAGAACACTGGAGTAATAGTTGCTGGAACTGGGCCTCTATACACCTATGTAGATATTGCACCAAAAACCAGACATTTGCAGCTAGAATAGTCATTTACCACATTAGCAATGTATAGAGTGTATTTCTTTAAAGTTAAGACTAGTTTGAAGTTATCTTCATTGAAAAGTACAGTGCTTTTCCTTCAAAAATAAGGACATTTCAATGTGACCCCAAACTTTTGAACGGTAGTGTATATATATATATATATATATATATATATATATATATATATATATATTTATGAAATACTTGACTTTCAGTGAATTCTAGCTCTATATATATATATATATATATATATATATATATATATATATATATATATATATGTACGTATATATATATATATATATATATATATATATATATATATATATATATATATATATATATATATATATATATATATATATATATATAGAGCTAGAATATATATATATATATACATATATATATATATATGTACGTATATATATATATATATATATATATATATATATATATATATATATATATATATATATATATATTATTATACATATAAATAAAATAAATACTTGAATTTCAGTGTTCTGGAGGCTATCCAGTAGATGGCAGTATTGTCCTGTTTAAGAGTGTCACAACATTGCTGTTTACGGCAGACGAACTGCTTTACGGTAGACTAAACGTGACTGCTGTTGTTGTGTGTTGTTACCGCGCTGGGAGGACGTTAATGAAACTGCCTAACAATAAACCCACATAAGAAACCAAGAACTCGCCCTCGATCATTCTACAGTTATGACGTCATTGGGCAAGCAAGCTGTTTATATTGTGGGAAAGCGGACGTGAGAACAGGCTGTCCCCACTCAGGTCCGCTGGAGGCCACGCCCCCTCCAGCTCCGGCTGAATACCGGGAGTTTGTCGGGAGAAAATTTCTGCCGGGAGGTTATCGGGAGAGGCGCTGAATACCGGGAGTCTCCCGGTAAAAACGGGAGAGTTGGCAAGTATGTCTAAAACAGGGGTCAGCAATCCGCGGCTCTTGAGCTCTCTTTAGCGCCGCCCTAGTGGCTCCCTGGAGCATTTTTAAAACAAGAATTGAAAATGGAAAGAGATGGGGGAAAAATACATTTTTTGTTTTCGTATGGTTTTTGTTTGAGGACAAACATGGCACAAACCTTCCCACTTAAAAAGCCCACTGAATTATATTTATATAGCACTTTTCTCTAGTGACTCAAAGCGCTTTACATAGTGAAACCCATTATCTAAGTTACATTTAAACCAGTATGGATGGCAGCATGGAGCAGGTGGGTAAAGTGTCTTGCCCAAGGACACAACGGCAGTAACTAGGATGGCGGAAGCGGGAATCGAACCTGGAACCCTCAAGTTGCTGGCACGGCCGCTCTACCAACCGAGCTATGCCGCCCTCACCAAATACCCACATATGGGTATTTGGTGAACATCATTTTGTCCCACTAATTTCGGCGGTTCTTGAACCCACCATAGTGTGGACTGTGACGCAATAGTTTGTTTACATTTAAAATCTTCCACTCTTTATTTGTCTCATTCTGTCCACCAAACGTTTTATGCTGTGTGTGAATGCCGAAGGTGCGCTTTGTTGATGTTATTGACTTGTTGGAGTGCTATTTAGGCTATTTAGGCTAGCTGTATGTCAGGCCTGGGCAATTATTTTGACTCGTGGGGCCACATTTAGAGAAAAAAATGTGTCTGGGGACCGGTATATCTATTTTTAGGAACACTAATACAAAACCTCACAATAATGTCTGATTGAATGCTAAAAACGTTATGACAGACCGCCTTAAAAAAGGTGATGGAATTTTACATTTTTCTATGAACGATAAAACACTGAATATTGACAAAATATGAATGTCACACCCCCTTTCGATCGACATATTTTACAATCAAGTGAAACGCAACAAAAATGCAACAAGCAGTGAAATGTGAACGCGAAGGGTACAAAATAAACCCACCTAAAATCTGATATATCTGATACATCAATAAGCTTTGGAACTTTGTTGTGAAAATCTCCTTCCGCGTCTGTTGAAACGCTCCCCACCCACACGGCTTGGTGCCTCGTCTGAGCTGCTGTGACGTAGATTACCATAGTAACTAATTAGATGACCATAGTAACTAATTAGATTACCATAGTAACTAATTAGATTACCATAGTAACTGGTATATCATCCAAAAGCGCAGATTACAGCCATTGAAATACTTTGTATAGTTGAAGACTTCCGGTCATTAGAAAACATCACTGCACATCATAATGGCAGCTACACTTTCCGTCTTAAAGATCTAAAAAAATGTATCTGGGAATGTCCGGCAGGCCAGATTGAAAAGTTTAACGGGCCGCATGTGGCCCCCGGGCCTTAATTTGCCCAGGTCTGCTGTATGTCATCATCGGCGGTCACTCGAACGAGTATGACGATCCTCCTGGTAGGGGTGTATCCCTTTACGGAGGATGCCTGTGCGTGACTTTGTTTGACATGGGGAGACTGGTGCACAGACGGTCACCACACGATCCTTGACAGAAACGGGTCATGGTCCAGTGGCATGGAGTCCAAGATGACTGGGGACCCTTTTCTGCTGCAGCCTTCTTCCGCCATCGCAGCCGTTGTGGTAGTTCTTAAATCTACCGTCTTTCGCTTGCTCCGCCGTTGAGGTCTTCACCGTATCCCTGGCTAGGGGGAGTATTTTGATATACGAGCTGTCTCTCGGCTAAGTGTTATGCTTTAAAGTAGCAGTAGAGTGGAAAAACAAGTTGACTTTATATGCTTGATTGTGTTTCATTGTATCCATTCAACCATATCCAATTGTATTTACAATCCGCAAAGGATGTGAAAATACTGTCTAAACATCACAAAATTACACAATTTCAGACGGCCATTTTGAATGTTCCGGGAATTTCCGAAGATTCGTGGTTTGTTACATAGTTTTACTCCGCATATTGGTATATCCTCCTTGTTCCAGTTTTTTAACAGTTCCAAACTGTACTAGTTAGTAAAAACAAAACTTCAAAAATTGCATTCTTACAGACTCAACTGTAAAATTAACAGGAGCCTGTTTTTGCCGACAAAATAGATCACATGATTAATTCAATGTACCGTATTTTTCGGACTATAAGGCGCACTCAAAATCCTTTTTTTCCCCCTCAAAACTCGACAGTGCGCCTTATAACCCGGTGCGCCTAATGTGCGGAATAATTCTGGTTTTGCTTACCGACCTCGAAGCAATGTTAATTGGTGCATGGTGTAGTGATAAGTGTGACCAGTAGATGGCAGTCAAACATAAGAGATATGTGTAGACTGCAATATAATGGCAATATGACTCAAGTAAACAACACCAAAATTGTATATGTTCCATTGAAAATACAGAACATTACACACGGCGCTCAAAAATCTATCAAAACGTTTTAGTATGACATTGGTAAGCTATGAAGCTGCACCGCTTGATGGATTGTCGGCGCATTAAACATATGAGTATTATTATGGTGTGTGTGTACAAGGTAAGGCATATTATCTGGCGTTTTGTTTCTCAATATTATGCAAAAGCAACTTTTTTTACCTTCTGATCTGTATTTGGGATCTGCATAAGTCCTGAAAATGTGCGCGCATCCGCCTTTGTAGTCCGTGTTGACACCGTAGTCGATAAGCTTCAGTTTCTTCTTTATCTTCTTGTTATGGGACGTTCATCCTCCGCTGTTGCCATTTCTAATATAAAGTAGTGTAAAGTTCTTACTTATATCTGTCAGTAAACTCGCCATGAAAGCGCTAAAACATACCGGTGTAGTGAGTTTACATTATTCACCCAAGGAACTTTAGTTATTAGCGAGTTCGGTTCCGACGTTTTTTCACGGGACACATTTCCGGCCTTCCGGAGGAGGAGATGTTGCTCCGTTATTGATTGAAGTAAAGTCTGAATGTCATTAAAACACTTCTTCTACTCCCGTCCTTGCACGCTACACCGCTACAACAAAGATGACGGGGAGAAGACGCTGTCGAAGGTGAGCCACGTAAATAAGACCGCCCACAAAACGGTGCATCCTGAAGTGACAGTCAGAAAGCGACTTGAAGATGATCTGTAAAACATCATCTATGCAACATTTTGACCAAAGAACCACCATTACATGTTATGTAGACCACAAGGACGTCTTTTACATTTAGAAAAAAAATCATAATAATATGACTCCTTTAATGCACCCTATAATCCGGTGCGCCTTTTGTATGATAATAGACCTGACTAGACCCGCTCATCGGCGGTGCGCCTTATGGTCCGGGAGATACGGTAATTGTCTAAATCGTGCTCGTGTGCAATAACCCTAATACCTTTTTATGCAGTAATTAAACATTTTATGATGCATTTTAGATAATACGGCATTAAAGTTTCACCGCGTTAGCTCCGTCTGCCTTGAAGGAGACCTTGAGACGAAGAGACTGCCAGATGTTGAGTGCAGGTGGGCAGATGTGGGCAGGAGGCAGACAGTTGCTGAGTGCTGCCTTTAAGGTCAGCTTGTGGGTCTGTATTTATCAGCACTGACACTTGCTGCGTCCCTGCTGACTAGGACGTCCGGCATCACGCTTGGATCGCAGCAGTGGTTTGTGCTGCTTAACAGTCACATAAAACGGGCGGCGGGGTTAACTTTCAGTTTCGCTTAAAAAATAACCCTTTGCAGAACCCAGACACTCCCAGAGACGTTTCAATTTGCAAATGTCAGATTATCCCGTCACCTTGTATTGCTGCCTTCGTCAAGCATTGATTTGATGTTGTCCCTCTCAACGCTTAGTGATCTGTGGCGTTTGAAGGCGCTCAGTGGGGACGTTTCAAGAAGGTCATTCATTTAGGGCAGGGGTGTCCAAACTTTTTCCACTGAGGGCCGCATTCTGAAAAATCAAAGCAAGCGGGGGCCATTTTGATATTTTTTATTTTAAAAACCAATACAATATATGTATGAAAAAATATACATTTAGGCCTCCACTCAGGCTTGACCCCGGGGACCCCAAGGGGTTTTGGTCAAAAAAATATTAAAAATGTGTCATTATTCAGTATTTTTATTTGTATTATTATTCAAGTTTTAAATCTCTAGATCAACATTAGGTCTATCTGTCAATATAACGGTTTTAAAGATTTAAATTGTATGCTCTTGTTGTCAAAGAAAACCCTGTTTTTTTTATGGAAAAAACACAAAATATGCAATATTTTCACACAAAAATTTTTTTAAGTGGAATATTTGAGATTACATAATAATTGGAGCCTTAAAAAGGTCAATAACTCATAACAACATTGATTTTAATTCATTAATATTTTTTGAGCAATGACACTTAAAAACAAATCACACTAAAATTATTATAGTGTTAAAAAATAAATTATATATTTTTTTTTACTGTTTACTTTTAACACAATAATCTCGAGATCAACTTCAGATCCATCCGTCAAATATACGTTTTATTGTTGTTTATGTTTTTCGTTTGTTCGTTTTAGGCCCTTTAAAAAAAAACAGCTCAGTTTTTTATATGGCAAACACAAAATATGCAACATTTTCCCCAAAATATCTCAAATGTGACGTAATTGGAGCCTTGAATAGGTCAATAATTCACAATGACATTGATTTTGATTCATTATTATTTTTTAAAGAAAGTTGTGTTATTAGAGTAAACATTGCGACATTTTCTTGTTACATTTCACCTGTTTGCTCTTTTATACCACTTATCATGTTTTTAATTTTTTTCAATCGTATTTTTAAAATGTGCCGTGGGGCTGTTAAAAAATGATCTGCGGGCCACAAATGGCCCCCGGGCCGCACTTTGGACACCCCTGATTTAGGGGCACAACAAGCAATTTTGAATGATTAGAGGAAATTGCTGCAAAGCTTTTTGTGGCGTGTCGGGTAGCAAAGTGGCGTGTTTTTTGTTGATACCAGAACTGATGAGACAATAGATGTTTATTGCTCCGCCGCTAACATTGTTTCTGCTATTACTAACAACCGCAATTATAATGTTGCGGAGCGAGTTTGACATTTGGGGCTGTGGAACCAAAACATCACATGGTGCCTCCGTGCTGCCGACAGCTGTGGGACGGTGATGGTGTCATTCTTGGAAATCTGATCACTCTGGGTTTAAATGGAAGGGTTTGTTTAAAAAAAAAAAAAAAAAAAAATGTGTCACAGATGCCCAAATAACTACATAACGATCATTTAAAGGGGCCCTTATTTTGCAAAACCAACTTTTCTTGCTGTTTTATTTTTTGGCGTCTGTATAAGTGAAATCTACCGCCGTCTTTTTCAACCTTTTCTGAGCCAAGGGACATTTTTTTTCATTGAAAAAAATCTCAAAGCACACCACCAGCAGAAAACATTAAAAAATGAAACTCAGCAGCTGATATTGACAGTAAAAAGTCGTTCTCGCAATTGTTGGATATGCATTCAAACCATAACCAAGCATGCATCACTATAGCTCTTGTCTCAAAGTAGGTGTACTGTCACCAGTTTTTTGCTGTTTTCCTGTGTGTTTTATTTTAATTCTTGTCTTTCGCTCCTATTTTGTTTTTGATTGTCATGTCATGTACAAATGTACTTTATGGATGCCGTCTGCTGCTCCACAGGCTGTAAGTCTTTGCTGTCGTCCAGCATTCTGTTTTTTTAATACTTTGCAGCCAGTTCAGTTTTAGCTTCATTTTGCATAGTCGTCCCTAAGCTTCAATGCCTTTTCTTAGCGGCACTTGCCTTTTGTTTATTTTGGGTTTAAGCATTAGATACATTTTTACCTGCACTCTGCCTTCCGCTGTCGTCTGCATATTGTGATCACGACAAACCATGTTCCCTACATCTACACAGCAATTAGCTACCTGCTGCCACCTACTGATATGGAAGAGTATTACACGGCTACTCTGCCGATCTCTAGACAGCACAGACACTCAACAACGGCACATTTGCGCATTGTAATTAATGGTTTGTAAAAAATATTTTTAACCCAATTAGGTGAAATTACATAATTTCCCACGGCACACCAGACAATATCTCACGGCACACTAGTGCCGCGGCACAGTGGTTGAAAAACACTGATCTACCGTATTTTCCGGACTATAAGTACTATATAGCACTGTACGGAATAATTCTGGTTGTGCTTACCGACCTCGAAGCCATTTTATCTGGTACATTGTCTAATGATAAGGGTGGCAAGTAAATGGCAGTCACACATAAGAGATACGTGTAGACTGCAATATGGTGCCAGTAAACAACACCAAAATATTTAAATGTTCCATTGAAAATAAAGAACATTACACATGGCACTCAAAAATCTGTCAAAGTGTTTTAGTACGACTTTGAAGCCGCACCACTTGATGGATTGTCAGCCCATTACGGCTAAGTATTACTATGGTGAGTGTATAAGCACCAGACATATTATCTGGTGCTTTGTTTCACAATATTACGCAAAACCAACTTTTCTTACCTTCTGGTACCTGCTGATGTGTATTAGAGATCTACATTAAGTCCTGAAAATTTGCGCACGTCCGCCACTGTAGTCCGTGCAGATCCCGTAGTCGATAAGCTTCTTCTTTTTCTCTATCTTCTTGTTATTGGGCATTCACCCTCTGCTGTTGCCATTTGTAATATAAAGTAGTGCAAAGTTCTAACTTTATATCTGGCTATGGAAGCGCTAAAAACTACCTGTGTAGTGGGTTTACATAATTCACCCACAGAACTTTAGAGCGTAAAACATAATATTTGCAACATTTTGACCAAGGAATCACCATTACATGTTATGTAGAACTGTGGTCCCCAACCACCGGGCCGCGGCCCGCTACCGGTCCGCACAAAAAATAAAAAAATAAAATAAAAATAATAATTATTGTTTTTATTTGTATTTTTTTATTAAATCAACAAAAAAACACATTTTATACATTATATATCAATATAGATCAATACAGTCTGCGGGGATACAGTCCGTAAGCACACATGATTGTATTTCTTTATGAAAAAAAAAATAATAATAATAAAACAAATCGTTAGGGATGTGCTAATCAGTCACCGATCATTATTGTCCGATTTTTGTGAAAATGTACACTACCGTTAAAAAGTTTGGGGTCACCCAAACAATTTTGTGGAATAGCCTTCATTTCTAAGAACAAGAATAGACTGTCGAGTTTCAGATGAAAGTTCTCTTTTTCTGGCCATTTTGAGCGTTTAATTGACCCCACAAATGTGATGCTCCAGAAACTCAATCTGCTCAAAGGAAGGTCAGTTTTGTAGCTTCTGTAACGAGCTAAACTGTTTTCAGATGTGTGAACATGATTGCACAAGGGTTTTCTAATCATCAATTAGCCTTCTGAGCCAATGAGCAAACACATTGTACCATTAGAACACTGGAGTGATAGTTGCTGGGAATGGGCCTCTATATACCTATGTAGATATTGCACCAAAAACCAGACATTTGCAGCTAGAATAGTCATTTACCACATTAGCAATGTATAGAGTGTATTTCTTTAAAGTTAAGACTAGTTTAAAGTTATCTTCATTGAAAAGTACAGTGCTTTTCCTTCAAAAATAAGGACATTTCAATGTGACCCCAAACTTTTGAACAATAGTGTATGCGATCGCCAATGCTGATTGAGGGCAAAAACCAAATTATTTAAATGAGTAATAGTAGTTTTTTTTCTCTATTTGGTTATGATGTACTATTGACTTTGTTTCGCGCTAACAAAAGAGATTAAGAAATATATATATATATATATATATATATATATATATATATATATATATATAGGGTATGTCAAGGTATGAACATTTCTTATCACGGTTATTGTGATGATCACGGTTATCATTTTTATCGCTGTAATTTTAAATTTGCTCAAAATTTTCAAAAACTACCTGTACTGAAATCATTCAACCAACTTTTATTTCTAAAAAAATCACAAACAACACATTCAAAATGTATAGATGTACCTCTGGTAGACAGTTGAGCATGCGCATATGCTGCAGCGCTTCGGTATTCAGGAAGTAAGCAGTGTTGCCTAAAATACATTATTAAATGACAGTCTTTCGGTAATTAAAAATTTAAACAGAATCATCTGGAATTTTTACCGCGGTTCATCAGTATAGCGTTTATCGTTACATCCCTAGTCCATTAGCAAGTAAAAAGTCAAGGGCGGTCACGGCAAATGCCTCGGTTGCCGTGGTTAAATTCAAGCCCTGGAATAGTTTTAACCTTACTTTAAAGTTGTTTTTTTCATGCACAATGATTCTATGGCATGTCCCTGTACTAATGAAGCAAAGAGTGTGCTCTTCTTTGCATCTTACCCTCATTATCTTGATGTACAGTCGCGATCAAAACTTGAGATACACTTGTAAAGAACATGATGTCATGGCTGTCTTGAGTTTCCGATAATTTCTACAACTCATATTTTTTTTGTGATAGAGTGATTGGAGCACATACTTGTTGGTCACAAAAAAACATTCATGAAGTTTGCTTCTTTTATGAATTTATTATGGGTCTACTGAAAATGTGAGCAAATGTGCTGGGTCAAAAGTATACATACAGCAATGTTAATATTTGCTTACATGTCCCTTGGCAAGTTTCACTGCAATAAGGCGCCTTTGGTAGCCATCCACAAGCTTCTGCTTGAATTTTTGACCACTCCTCTTGACTAAATTGGTGCAGTTCAGCTAAATGTGCTGGTTTTCTGACATGGACTTGTTGCCGTGGATGCTGGTCAATTTTTTAGGGCATTCTGGCAAGAGACAAGGGCGGTCGTGGCAAATGCCTCGGTTGCCGTGGTTAAATTCGAGCCCTGGATTAGTTTTAACCTTTCTTTAAAGTTTTTTTTTGTTTCCATCCACAAAGATTCTATCGCATGTCGAAAAGAGTGTGCTGTTCTTTGCAACTTACCCTCATTATCTTGATGTACTTTGCTGATGTAAATGTTCTCTGGGACACATACAGGCTTCATTGGTTAGTCATCAGTGAGCAGGATGTGAAATAATGGAGCAGAACTCCACACAGGGACTGATTTACAGGAATTAGTCAGCCCTCCGCGTATCAGGAGGCAGGTCTCTTGGGGTTGGTGGGGGACACACCAGTAAAACTAGCCACATCACGAGACCGCTGCCTGTTCATTCACAAACTCTTTGTTGTGATAATTTCCTTTGCTCTTTGTGTAGGCTGGCTGCCATCAGTAGGAAATCTGTTGTTTCCTCTGAGCGATCAGCGTGTTATTGACTGAGCGTGGAGGCGGTGGAGTGAGAGGCGGTGAACGTGTGCCTCTGAGGGTCAGTGTCGGGGGAGGGGGGGTAAAGGGAGTGCAGGGGACAAGGAAGTAGGGTCGTCCTTGACTGTCCAGACCGCTGAAATTCTCCAGAGCATAGGTGCCGACAATGCCGAGCACCCACGTGGGTTTGATGGCAAATTCTTTCTCACCACCCTTCTACACTAAGCCGGCTAAGGTTATCCAGGGTAAATCCCACCTAACCTTACCCTTGTCCACACACACACAATGGTCGTTTAAGACCCCCTCCCGCCCTCCGTCCGCCGGCGCAACGCGACCTGGTACGCATGCGCGGAAAATGCGCACGTCATAGTCACCTCCAGTGTTGCTTTGTGTGCAAGTTCTTAAATTACATTTAACTTTCCTGAACAATATCCAGTGTTGTTGTCACAAAGTGTTCGTGACGAACCCCAAGATGCAGAGAAGGCAGGCTTTGTGCGGGAAAACATGATTTAATGTCCACAATAAAGAAAAAACAACAACCAGGAACTAGGAACAGGCAAACTGGAAACAGGAACCAGAAAACAGAAAAACTGGAAATAGCTAACGGCTAACAGGATCTGGCTAACAGGAAAACACAAAACAAGGAGCTAGGAGACAGCAAACTGTAAATAGCTATAGGAACCAGCCAACAGGAACAGCTTACCGCAAATAACGACATCGACGAGTATTAGCACGACAGGTAGTGATGACAATACTGCTGATTGACACCAGGTGTGGCCAGGTGCCAATCAGCCGCAGCTGAGGGGAAACAGTGCTCAGGGAGAAAAGCGGGAAATAACCAAAATAAGAGCGCTGACAGGAAATAAAGACAGAGGAAAAACCAAAACATAACTAAACTGTCAGTGACAAACCTGACGGTTGTGGTATTTCAATTAACTGGCATCCAGTGCGCTGTGGGGCCCTATTGTAGTGAATCACACCTGAGACATCATAAATTAATCACATTTTTATTAGACACGTAAACAATGTGATAAAGAACATTTTACAACAGTCAATCTAGGGATCTAGATATCTGGTCAGGACACTCCTCGCTCTTTTGCCTTCACCTTCATTGTCCATTCAATTTTGGAGACTTTATATACTCTGGACCTAGACCATACTTGCCAACCCATCCGAATTTTCCGGGAGACTCCCGAATTTCAGTGCCTCTCCCGAAAATCTCCCGGGACAACCATTCTCCCGAATTTCTCCCGATTTCCAGCCGGACTTAAGGCACGCCCCCTCCGGGTCCGTGCGGACCTGAGTGAGGACAGCCTGTCGTCACGTCCGCTTGGCCAACCAAAAAGTAACCACAGAACACTAGTGTTCTGTGGTTACTTTTTGGTTGGCCAACGGTTTACGTTGTATTGCGCACCCTGACGGCAAGTGTGGGAGTCGGTTCTGAAGTATGAAGTCAAGAGACGTAACTTCGTCACCTCGCCTGGTTATTGACTCCAACCCAGAATATTACACTGCCCATACCTACGCTCCTTCAAAGGCTGTGCTACTGGCTGCAAAGCATTGCACTTTCAAATACAACACTGAGTAGAGAGAAGTGTTATGTGTGTATATGTGTAAATAAATGAACACTGAAATTCAAGTACTTATTTTATTTATATGTATATATATATATATAATAAAATACATATATGTGTAAATATATATATATATATATACACAGTATATAGAGCTAGAATTCACTGAAAGTCAAGTATTTATTTTATATATATATATATATATATATATATATATATATATATATATATATATATATATATATATATATATATATATATCAGTGTTTCCCATAAACTGCCAAGATACCGGTGGGGGCGTGGCTATGGGCGTGGTCACCATGACATCATCGAGTAATTTGCATAATTTACTACAATTATTTGATTTTCTCTAAAAAGGCTCAAAAAATGTATACTTACTAATTAATAATAACAGTTTTGTTTTAAACGTCCATCCATCCATCCATCCATCCATCCATCCATCCATCCATCCATCCATTTTACAATATAATTACAACACTTTATGTACATATTTATATACAGATTTGAACAATAAGTTATTCACTGAAATATATTTATTAATTGTGGTTCTTACAAAAAATATATCTTATTAAATATAAAAGCTAAAATGTCTCAAAGCTCTGCCCCTTTTATTAGTGCATATTAAATAATTTAACTTTAGCCTACTACTACAACCATATTATTTACCAGCAACATAAAGTGAAACAGAGGCATAGGTGTCCTGCCACAGTCAGTAACAAATAAACAGAAAACAGTAGTGGTGGTAGATAGACACAGAGCTTCATCAAACATCTGATCCACTGAACAAAGAGCTCCAAAAATCTTGAACTTTAGACTGCCATCAGTTTTACTCCCTACACTTAACCATGTGTTTCCTACTGCCTGCAGACTTTGCACCCTTTGTTATATACACATGTTGTGTTTCTAATATAAATACATTTAATAAAGTCAAATACAAATAAGGCAACAAGAGAAGTATCCTACACTTCTCCTTTGTAAAGTAAATCTGAACAGCCGATATGGGCATCTACATCAACTATATGATTTGCCTGAGAAGCTGGAGAGGACAAAAAAAAAAACAAAAACAAAAAAAAAAGTTTTTTACATTTTTTTAAATTATTTTTTTAAATTTGTGGCGGACGTAATTCTTTCGTGGCGGGCCGCCACAAATAAATGAATGTGTGGGAAACCCTGTATATATATAAGAAATACTTGAATTTCAATGAATTCTAGCTATAAATATACAAGCATGTTTTACTCAATATAGGTCATCAAATCTCAGCAACAAGCTGTAATATCTTACTGAGATCATTTAGGACCAAAACACTTAAAACAAGTAAAACACTCTAACATAAAATCTGCTTAGTGAGAAGAATTATTTTATCAGACAGAAAATAAGCAAATATCACCCTGAAATGTAGATCGGCGCCTATGCTCCAGAGAGCCGATGAGTCACCAGGATAGTAGAGAGGGGTCAGTGAGGTCGGGTCAATATTTTAAAGACTCGCAGTCCTGTGTAAGTGCAAACACATTTAGAGCAGGGTCAGGAGGTGCACGGTCGTCACCTTCGCCATTCAGGAGTGGCGACGGCGGTGACAGCGGCCGGTCAGGTGGAAGCATGTGATGCATTGTCCGACGAAGGCTTTACGGTGGGAAATGTGTGATCTTTTCCTCTCGCCCGGTCAAGTCCTCAAGCGAGTACAGTGTGTTTGGCAATTGTTTTGCTAGGAACCTGATTACTCTTAATATGGTACCTGGAAAATTACAGTAGAGACAAATAATTGTCACGTTCATGTGACAACTGCAATGGAATGCGAATGACTCTGCCGAGGACTTTACCTAATAAACCACATGCCAAGATCCTGGACGTTCCCCATAGATGTCCTTTGTTGACCGTCACATTCCTCTTCTTTGTCCAATTCATTGAAGGGTTACACTGTTTTGCGCTGGGTGCCACCTCTAAAAATAATGCTATTTGGTAACAGTAGAAGGGAAAGTCAAACACAAATACAAACGGATGGAATAGACATTGAAAGGGTAAAAGAGAACATATTTGAGGGTGTAATAATAGATGATAAAATGAATTGGAAACCTCAGGTAAAAAATATACAACATAAAGTAGCAAGAAACACGTCAATAATGAATAAAACATGTTCTGGACTAGAGTTGTCCTGATACCAATATTTTGGTACCGGTACCGGTACCAAAATGTATTTCGGTACTTTTCTAAATAAAGGGGACCACAAAAAATGTCATTAGTGGCTTTATTTGGACAAAAAATCTTAGGGTGCATTAAACATATGTTTATTATTGCAAGATTGTCCTTAAATAAAATAGTGAACAAACACGAGAACTTGTCTTTTAGTAGTAAGTAAACAAACAAAGGCTCCTAATTAGTCTGCTGGCGTATGCAGTAACATATTGTATCAATTATAATTATATTATTTTGTCAACATTATAAAGGACAAACTGTAAAAATAGATTATTAATCTTCTTGTTAATTTACTGTTAATATCTGCTTACTTTCTCTTTTAACATGTTCTATCTACACTCCTGTTAAAATGTAATAATCACTTATTCTTCTCTTGTTTGGGTACTTTACATTCGTTTTGGATGATACCACACATTTGGGTATCAATCCGATACCAAGTAGTTACAGAATCAGACATTGGTCATATTCAAAGTCCTCATGTGTCCAGGGACTTATTTCCTACGTTTATAAACATAATATAAACTTTAAAAAAAACGAAATAAGATTTTTTAATCATAGTAGTATCGACTAGATATGGTCCTGTACTTGGTATCATTACAGTGGATGTTAGGTGTAGATCCACCCATGGCGTTTGTTTACATTATGACGCCGGTGAGCCACGGTGTGTAGTGAAGCATGTTTAGCTATTCCTCGTCCTGCAGGGATGATACTTGTAGGAAACTTCCGTTATTTGTCGCCATGAAGCCAAGGATTAGTGATTTAGTTTTAGTAGACTGCAGACTGCGGCTGGACGTTAGCCGCTAGCTAGCTAGCTAGCCATGTTTTAAAGCACCTATTCCTGAAGGTGTTTCAGTGTTATAACTTCACCTTTATCGTCAGTTTTTAAGCCAAAATGCGTCCATTCTCCCTTTTCTGTCCACACACTGTGTCTGCTTGTAAGTACTCTGTGTGTGCGCGCTGCCGAAGATGCTCCTCTGCTCGTAAAACCAGCAATGTCACGACGTGACGACGACGTGACAAAAAAAGGGGGAGCGGGGACCGGTACTTTTTAGAGACGGTATAGTACCGAATATGATTCTTTAGTATCACGGTACTATACTAGTACGGGTATACCGTACAACCCTAGTAGAGACAAATGTCAAAAAGAAGCGTGTAAATATGTGTGACGGATGTAAAAAGTGGCAAAGAGGAGGAGGAGGAGGAGTAGAAAGGGGTGCTCGCCTGCTGGCAAGGCTTAAGTCCTCTTGCATAACATTGGTCATCTCCTCCTTTAGCTGCTGTTTCCATGGAGAGATGGTAGTGATGAGAGGGAGAGGCTCTGGGGGGGATTTCAAGTTGTAATTTGTCAAGGAAATAACGACCCCTCCGTTTGAAAGAAACGACCCACTCACACCTGCTGCTTGTTTGTAAATAGGGAACAACTCTTTCCATCTCAAAGGAGCGGGCCCAAGGACGCTAGAGCGCCTCCCATTGGCCAACTTATTAAAGCAGTAAAAGGAATTGCACTCGTTGCCTTGAAAAATGGGAATTTCCAACACACAGACTGCAACAATTAAGTTTTTATGCAAGATGTGAGAAGTTCGAAATTTTTTCTATTTACGGTAATGGTTTGGTTTATTTCGGTCACGCCTGCAAAAAGTTACATTCGAGTGTCCAAAAATGAGCAGGAAGAAGGAGAGCTCGGTTATTTGTGCCCACTTTTGTTTTTAAAAATGACTGTTGTATAAATGCAGTGCATCATACTCATCATATTCAATCAATCAATCAATGTTTATTTATATAGCCCTAAATCACAATGACATCCTCAGTTCAGAGCCCACATAAGGGCAAGGAAAAACTCACAACCCAGTGGGACGTCAATGTGAATGACTATGAGAAACCTTGGAGAGGACCGCAGATGTGCCCCTCTAGGGGAGACCGGATGCAATGGACGTCGAGTGGGTCTAGCATAATATTGTGAAAGTCCAGTCCATAGTGGATCTAACATAATAGTGAGAGTCCAGTCCATAGTGGATCTAACATAATAGTGACAGTCCAGTCCATAGTGGGGCCAGCAGGAGACCATCCCGAGCAGAGACGGGTCAGCAGCGCAGAGATGTCCCCAACCGATGCACAGGCGAGCGGTCCACTCCTGGTCCCGACTCTGGACAACAAGCACTCAATCAATCAATCAATGTTTATTTATATAGCCCTAAATCACAAGTGTCTCAAAGGGCTGCACAAGCCACAACGACATCCTCGGTACAGAGCCCACATACGGGCAAGGAAAAACTCACCCCAGTGGGACGTCGATGTGAATGACTATGATAAACCTTGGAGAGGACCGCATATGTGGGTAACCCCCCCCTCTAAGGGAGACCGAAAGCAATGGATGTCGAGTGGGTTTGACATAATATTGTGAAAGTCCAGTCCACAGTGGATCCAACACATCCGCGAGAGTCCAGTCCATAGTGGGGCCAGCAGGAAACCGTCCCGAGCGGAGACGGGTCAGCAGCGCAGAGATGTCCCCAACCAATGCACAGGCTAGTGGTCCACCCGGGGTCCCGACTCTGGACAGCCAGCACTTCATCCATGGCCACCGGACCTGTGCAACCCCACCTCCAAGGAAGAGGGGAGCAGAGGAGAGAAGAAAAGAAACGGCAGATCAACTGGTCTAAAAAGGGGGGTCTATTTAAAGGTTAGATTATACAAATGAGTTTTAAGATGAGACTTAAATGCTTCTACTGAGGTAGCATCTCTAACTGTTACCGGGAGGGCATTCCAGAGTACTGGAGCCCGAATAGAAAACGCTCTATAGCCCGCAGACTTTTTTTTGGCTCTGGGAATCACTAATAAACCGGAGTTCTTTGAACGCAGATTTCTTGTCGGGACATATGGTACAATACAATCAGCAAGATAGGCTGGAGCTAAACCGTGTAGTATTTTATACGTAAGTAGTAAAACCTTAAAGTCGCATCTTAGGTGCACAGGAAGCCAGTGCAAGTGAGCCAGTATAGGTGTAATATGATCAAACTTTCTTGTTTTTGTCAAAAGTCTAGCAGCCGCATTTTGTACCAACTGTAATCTTTTAATGCTAGACATAGGGAGGCCCTAAAATAATACGTTACAGTAATCGAGACGAGATGTAACGAACGCATGGATAATGATCTCAGCGTCGCTTGTGGACAAGATGGAACGAATTTTAGCGATATTGCGGAGATGAAAGAAGGCTGTTTTAGTAACACTCTTAATGTGTGACTCAAACGAGAGAGTTGGGTCGAAGATAATACCCAAATTCTTTACCGAGTCGCCTTGTGTAATTTGACTTCATCCATGACCTGTGCCCCCCCTTCCACAAGGGAGAGTTGGCTACAAGATAACTAGAAGAGGCAATTACTGAAGGAATTGCGTGTGAATGCTGAAGTTGAACTGAAATGCCCACAGAATGTAGTATGAATGTAAGAAGAGTTTGAATGTTGGAATGGTTTCAATGTTGAAGAGCTGACGCTGAACTGAAATGTTAATGGATGAATGTATAAATAGTTGAAATGATGCAATCGTTTAAACGCTGAAATGGTTTGAATGTTGAAGAGTTTGAATTTCCAGGAAAACCGGAATTTGGTTTGGAACTTGGGAAAGTCTTAGTTTGAATGTCCAGGATGAGTGGAATGTGTTGATGTTGGAATGCTTTGAATTGGTTGACAATTTGTGCAACTTGGAAAAATGTCCTATTCATTTCAATGGGAACTTCCTGGAAATTTGAGAATTTTGGGAAAAGCGAGATTTAAAAAAAAATGTCCTGAATGAGCTGAATTGGTTGGTGTTGGAATTGTTTAAATCGGTCAAGAAATGTTGAAGTTAGAGAATTTTGGGAAAGAAGGGAATTTTTCCAGTTCAAAGAACAACTTAGTTTTTTGTCCTAATTAAGAGGAATGTTTTGACGGTGGGACGGTTGAAAAATGTGGGAGGAGTAGTCCCCAGAAAAAAGGGTGGAAATAGGGTTTTGGAAAACCAGGAATTCTGGAAAAACCTGGAATATTTTTGAACTTGGAAGAAGAGTAGTTTGCATTTCCAGAATGATGGAATGTGTTGAAGGTGGAATGGTTTGGATCAGATGAAAAATATGGAAATGGTGAAAGTGAAAAAAAATGGCCATTTCATTTTGAATGGGAAAAATGTCCCGGAAAACCTGGAAATCTGGGAATTATTGGAATTTTTCAATGAAAGCCAGTGATTCCCGAATAGGCTGAACAGTTTAGAGTTGGAATGGTTTGAATGTTGAAGAGTAATGGATGAATGTATAAATAGTTGAAACGATGAAATCGTTTAAACTCTGAAATGGTTTGAATGTTGAAGAGTTTGAATTTCCAGGAAAACCGGAATTTGGTTTGGAACTTGGGAAAGTCTTAGTTTGAATGTCCAGGATGAGTGGAATGTGTTGATGTTGGAATGCTTTGAATTGGTTGACAATTTGTGCAACTTGGAAAAATGTCCCATTCATTTCAATGGGAACTTCCTGGAAATTTGAGAATTTGGGGAAAAGCGGGATTTAAAAAAAAATGTCCTGAAGGAGCTGAATTGGTTGGTGTTGGAATTGTTTAAATCGGTCAAGAAATGTTGAAGTAGTAAATGGTGTTAGAGAATTTTGGGAAAGAAGGGAATTTTTCCAGTTCAATTAACAACTTCGTTTTTTGTCCTAATTAAGAGGAATGTTTTGACGGTGGAACGGTTGAAAAATGTGGTAGGAGTAGTCGCCAGAAAAAAGGGTGGAAATAGGGTTTTGGAAAACCAGGAATTCCGGAAAAACCTGGAATATTTTTGAACTTGGAAGAAGAGTAGTTTGAATTTCCAGAACGGTGGAATGTGTTGAAGGCGGAATGGTTTGGATCAGATGAAAAATGTGGAAATGGTGAAAGTAAAAAAAATGGCCATTTCATTTTTAATGGGAAAAATGGCCCGGAAAACCTGGAAATCTGGGAATTATTGGAATTTGTCAAAGGAAAAGCCTGTGATTCCCGAATAGGCTGAACAGTTTAGAGTTGGAATGGTTTGAATGTTGAAGAGTAATGGATGAATGTATAAATAGTTGAAATGATGAAATCGTTTAAACTCTGAAATGGTTTGAATGTTGAATAGTTTGAATTTCCAGGAAAACTGGAATTTGGTTTGGAACTTGGGAAAGTCTTAGTTTGAATGTCCAGGATGAGTGGAATGTGTTGATGTTTGAATGCTTTGAATTGGTTGACAATTTGTGCATCTTGGAAAAATGTCCTATTCATTTCAATGGGAACTTCCTGGAAATTTGAGAATTTTGGGAAAAGCGAGATTTTAAAAAAAATGTCCTGAATGAGCTGAATTGGTTGGTGTTGGAATTGTTTAAATCGGTCAAGAAATGTTGAAGTTAGAGAATTTTGGGAAAGAAGGGAATTTTTCCAGTTCAAAGAACAACTTATTTTTTTGTCCTAATTAAGAGGAATGTTTTGACGGTGGGACGGTTGAAAAATGTGGGAGGAGTAGTCCCCAGAAAAAAGGGTGGAAATAGGGTTTTGGAAAACCAGGAATTCTGGAAAAACCAGGAATATTTTTGAACTTGGAAAAAGAGTAGTTTGCATTTCCAGAATGGTGGAATGTGTTGAAGGTGGAATGGTTTGGATCAGATGAAAAATGTGGAAATGGTGAAAGTGAAAAAAAATGGCCATTTCATTTTGAATGGGAAAAACGTCCCGGGAAATCTGGGAATTATTGGAATTTTTCAATGAAAGCCTGTGATTCCCGAATAGGCTGAACAGTTTAGAGTTGGAATGGTTTGAATGTTGAAGAGTAATGGATGAATGTATAAATAGTTGAAATGATGAAATCGTTTAAACTCTGAAATGGTTTGAATGTTGAAGAGTTTGAATTTCCAGGAAAACCGGAATTTGGTTTGGAACTTGGGAAAGTCTTAGTTTGAATGTCCAGGATGAGTGGAATGTGTTGATGTTGGAATGCTTTGAATTGGTTGACAATTTGTGCAACTTGGAAAAATGTCCCATTCATTTCAATGGGAACTTCCTGGAAATTTGAGAATTTGGGGAAAAGCGGGATTTTTAAAAAAATGTCCTGAATGAGCTGAATTGGTTGGTGTTGGAATTGTTTAAATCGGTCAAGAAATGTTGAAGTTAGAGAATTTTGGGAAAGAAGGGAATTTCTCCAGTTCAAAGAACAACTTAGTTTTTTGTCCTAATTAAGAGGAATGTTTTGACGGTGGGACGGTTGAAAAATGTGGGAGGAGTAGTCCCCAGAAAAAAGGGTGGAAATAGGGTTTTGGAAAACCAGGAATTCTGGAAAAACCAGGAATATTTTTGAACTTGGAAAAAGAGTAGTTTGCATTTCCAGAATGGTGGAATGTGTTGAAGGTGGAATGGTTTGGATCAGATGAAAAATGTGGAAATGGTGAAAGTGAAAAAAAATGGCCATTTCATTTTGAATGGGAAAAATGTCACGGAAAACCTGGAAATCTGGGAATTATTGGAATTTGTCAAAGGAAAAGCCTGTGATTCCTGAATAGGCTGAACAGTTTAGAGTTGGAATGGTTTGAATGTTGAAGAGTAATGGATGAATGTATAAATAGTTGAAATGATGAAATCATTTAAACGCTGAAATGGTTTGAATGTTGAAGAGTTTGAATTTCCAGGAAAACCGGAATTTGGTTTGGAACTTGGGAAAGTCTTAGTTTGAATGTCCAGGATGAGTGGAATGTGTTGATGTTGGAATGCTTTGAATTGATTGACAATTTGTGCAACTTGGAAAAATGTCCCATTCATTTCAATGGGAACTTCCTGGAAATTTGAGAATTTTGGGAAAAGCGGGATTTAAAAAACAATGTCCTGAATGAGCTGAATTGGTTGGTGTTGGAATTGTTTAAATCGGTCAAGAAATGTTGAAGTAGTAAATGGTGTTAGAGAATTTTGGGAAAGAAGGGAATTTTTCCAGTTCAAAGAACAACTTCGTTTTTTGTCCTAATTAAGAGGAATGTTTTGACGGTGGAACGGTTGAAAAATGTGGGAGGAGTAGTCGCCAGAAAAAAGGGTGGAAATAGGGTTTTGGAAAACCAGGAATTCCGGAAAAACCTGGAATATTTTTGAACTTGGAAAAAGAGTAGTTTGAATTTCCAGAATGGTGGAATGTGTTGAAGTGGAATGGTTTGGATCAGATGAAAAATGTGGAAATGGTGAAAGTTAAAAAAATGTCCATTTCATTTTGAATGGGAAAAATGTCCCGGAAAACCTGGAAATCTGGGAATTATTGGAATTTTTCAATGAAAGCCTGTGATTCCCGAATAGGCTGAACAGTTTAGAGTTGGAATGGTTTGAATGTGGGAGGAGTAGTCGCCAGAAAAAAGGTTGGAAATAGGGTTTTGGAAAACCAGGAATTCCGGAAAAACCTGGAATATTTTTGAACTTGGAAAAAGAGTAGTTTGAATTTCCAGAATGGTGGAATGTGTTGAAGGCGGAATGGTTTGGATCAGATGAAAAATGTGGAAATGGTGAAAGTTAAAAAAATGTCCATTTCATTTTGAATGGGAAAAATGTCCCGGAAAACCTGGAAATCTGGGAATTATTGGAATTTTTCAATGAAAGCCCGTGATTCCCGAATAGGCTGAACAGTTTAGAGTTGGAATGGTTTGAATGTTGAAGAGTTTGAATTTCTAGGAAAACCGGAATTTGGTTTGGAACTTGGGAAAGTCTTAGTTTGAATGTCCAGGATGAGTGGAATGCGTTGATGTTGGAATGCTTTGAATTGGTTGACAATTTGTGCAACATGGAAAAATGTCCTATTCATTTCAATGGGAACTTCCTGGAAATTTGAGAATTTTGGGAAAAGCGGGATTTAAAAAAAAAATGTCCTGGATGAGCTGAATTGGTTGGGGTTGGAATTGTTTAAATCGGTCAAGAAATGTTGAAGTTACAGAATTTTGGGAAAGAAGGGAATTTTTCCAGTTCAAAGAACAACTTAGTTTTTTGTCCTAATTAAGAGGAATGTTTTGACGGTGGGACGGTTGAAAAATGTGGGAGGAGTAGTCCCCAGAAAAAAGGGTGGAAATAGGGTTTTGGAAAACCAGGAATTCTGGAAAAACCAGGAATATTTTTGAACTTGGAAAAAGAGTAGTTTGCATTTCCAGAATGGTGGAATGTGTTGAAGGTGGAATGGTTTGGATCAGATGAAAAATGTGGAAATGGTGAAAGTGAAAAAAAATGGCCATTTCATTTTGAATGGGAAAAATGTCCCGGAAAACCTGGAAATCTGGGAATTATTGGAATTTTTCAATGAAAGCCCGTGATTCCCGAATAGGCTGAACAGTTTAGAGTTGGAATGGTTTGAATGTTGAAGAGTAATGGATGAATGTATAAATAGTTGAAATTATGAAATCGTTTAAACTCTGAAATGGTTTGAATGTTGAAGAGTTTGAATTTCCAGGAAAACCGGAATTTGGTTTGGAACTTGGGAAAGTCTTAGTTTGAATGTCCAGGATGAGTGGAATGTGTTGATGTTGGAATGCTTTGAATTGGTTGACAATTTGTGCATCTTGGAAAAATGTCGTATTTATTTCAATGGGAACTTCCTGGAAATTTGAGAATTTGGGGAAAAGCGGGATTTTAAAAAAAATGTCCTGAATGAGCTGAATTGGTTGGTGTTGGAATTGTTTAAATCGGTCAAGAAATGTTGAAGTAGTAAATGGTGTTAGAGAATTTTGGGAACGAAGGGAATTTTTCCAGTTCAATAAACAACTTCGTTTTTTGTCCTAATTAAGAGGAATGTTTTGACGGTGGAACGGTTGAAAAATGTGGGAGGAGTAGTCGCCAGAAAAAAGGGTGGAAATAGGGTTTTGGAAAACCAGGAATTCCAGAAAAACCTGGAATATTTTTGAACTTGGAAGAAGAGTAGTTTGAATTTCCAGAATGTTGGAATGTGTTGAAGGTGGAATGGTTTGGATCAGATGAAAAATTTGGAAATGGTGAACGTTAAAAAAATGGCCATTTCATTTTTAATGGGAAAAATGGCCCGGAAAACCTGGAAATCTGGGAATTATTGGAATTTGTCAAAGGAAAAGCCTGTGATTCCCGAATAGGCTGAACAGTTCAGAGTTGGAATGGTTTGAATGTTGAAGAGTAATGGATGAATGTATAAATAGTTGAAATGATGAAATTGTTTAAACTCTGAAATGGTTTGAATGTTGAAGAGTTTGAATTTCCGGGAAAACCGGAATTTGGTTTGGAACTTGGGAAAGTCTTAGTTTGAATGTCCAGGATGAGTGGAATGTGTTGATGTTGGAATGCTTTGAATTGGTTGACAATTTGTGCAACTTGGAAAAATGTCCTATTCATTTCAATGGGAACTTCCTGGAAATTTGAGAATTTTGGGAAGAGCTGGATTTAAAAAAAATGTCCTGAATGAGCTGAATTGGTTGGTGTTGGAATTGTTTAAATCGGTCAAGAAATGTTGAAGTAGTAAATGGTGTTAGAGAATTTGGGGAAAGAAGGGAATTTTTCCAGTTCAATAAACAACTTCGTTTTTTGTCCTAATTAAGAGGAATGTTTTGACGGTGGAACGGTTGAAAAATGTGGGAGGAGTAGTCCCCAGAAAAAAGGGTGGAAATAGGGTTTTGGAAAACCAGGAATTCCGGAAAAACCTGGAATATTTTTGAACTTGGAAAAAGTGTAGTTTGAATTTCCAGAATGGTGGAATGTGTTGAAGGCGGAATGGTTTGGATCAGATGAAAAATGTGGAAATGGTGAAAGTTAAAAAAATGGCCATTTCATTTTGAATGGGAAAAATGGCCCGGAAAACCTGGAAATTTGAGAATTATTGGAATTTGTCAAGGAAAAGCCTGTGATTCCCGAATAGGCTGAACAGTTTAGAGTTGGAATGGTTTGAATGTTGAAGAGTAATGGATGAATGTATAAATAGTTGAAATGATGAAATCGTTTAAACTCTGAAATGGTTTGAATGTTGAATAGTTTGAATTTCCAGGAAAACTGGAATTTGGTTTGGAACTTGGGAAAGTCTTAGTTTGAATGTCCAGGATGAGTGGAATGTGTTTATGTCGGAATGCTTTGAATTGGTTCACAATTTGTGCAACTTGGAAAAATGTCCCATTCATTTCAATGGGAACTTCCTGAAAATTTTGGAGACTTTTGGGAAAAGCGGGATTTTAAAAAAAATGTCCTGAATGAGCTGAATTGGTTGGTGTTGGAATTGTTTAAATCGGTCAAGAAATGTTGAAGTAGTAAATGGTGTTAGAGAATTTTGGGAAAGAAGGGAATTTTTCCAGTTCAATAAACAACTTCGTTTTTTGTCCTAATTAAGAGGAATGTTTTGACGGTGGAACGGTTGAAAAATGTGGGAGGAGTAGTCGCCAGAAAAAAGGGTGGAAATAGGGTTTTGGAAAACCAGGAATTCCGGAAAAACCTGGAATATTTTTTAACTTGGAAAAAGAGTAGTTTGAATTTCCAGAATGGTGGAATGGTTTGGATCAGATGAAAAATGTGGAAATGGTGAAAGTTAAAAAAATGGCCATTTAATTTTGAATTATTAAAAAATGTCCCGGAAAACCTGGAAATCTGGGAATTATTGGAATTTGTCAAGGAAAAGCCTGTGATTCCCGAATAGGCTGAACAGTTTAGAGTTGGAATGGTTTGAATGTTGAAGAGTAATGGATGAATGTATAAATAGTTGAAATAATGAAATCGTTTAAACTCTGAAATGGTTTGAATGTTGAATAGTTTGAATTTCCAGGAAAACTGGAATTTGGTTTGGAACTTGGGAAAGTCTTAGTTTGAATGTCCAGGATGAGTGGAATGTGTTGATGTTGGAATGCTTTGAATTGGTTGACAATTTGTGCAACTTGGAAAAATGTCCCATTCATTTCAATGGGAACTTCCTGAAAATTTTGGAGACTTTTGGGAAAAGCGGGATTTAAAAAAAAAATGTCCTGAATGAGCTGAATTGGTTGGTGTTGGAATTGTTTAGATCGGTCAAGAAATGTTGAAGTAGTAAATGGTGTTAGAGAATTTTGGGAAAGAGGGGAATTTTTCCAGTTCAATTAAGATCTTAGTTTTTTGTCCTAATTAAGAGGAATGTTTTGACGGTGGAACGGTTGAAAAATGTGGGAGGAGTAGTCGCCAGAAAAAAAAAAAAAAAATTTTTTTATAACTTTATAAAAAGTTTCTCGTATGCACGAGATACATGTAAAAAAATATATATATATTTTTTTATAACTTTATAAAAAGTTTTTCGTGTGCACGGGATACATGTCTAAAAAATTTTTTTTTTTTTTATAACTTTATAAAAAGTTTCTTGTGTGCACGAGATACATGTCTAAAAAAATATTTTTTTTTTATAACTTTATAAAAAGTTTCTCGTGTGCACGAGATACATGTCTAAAAAAAAAATATTTTTTTATAACTTTATAAAAAGTTTCTCGTGTGCACGAGTTACATGTCTAAAAAAATATATATGTTTTTTTTTATAACTTTATAAAAAGTTTCTCGTGTGCACGAGATACATGTCTAAAAAAATGTTTTATTTTTTTTTATAACTTTATAAAAAGTTTCTCGGTGTGCACGAGAAACATGTCTAAAAAAAATAAAACATTTTTTTATAACTTTATAAAAAGTTTCTCGTGTGCACGAGATACATGTCTAAAAAAAAGATTTATTTTTTTTATAACTTTATAAAAAGTTTCTCGTGTGCACGAGATACATGTCTAAAAAAAATATATTTTTTTATAACTTTATAAAAAGTTTCTCGGTGTGCACGAGAAACATGTCTAAAAAAAGTAAAAGAAAATTTTATAACTTTATAAGAAGTTTCTCGTGTGCACGAGATACATGTCTAAAAAAAAGATATATTTTTTTATAACTTTATAAAAAGTTTCTCGTCTGCACGAGATACATCTAAAAAAAAAAAATTTATTTTTATAACTTTATAAAAAGTTTCTCGTGTGCACGAGATACATGTCTAAAAAAAATATATATATTTTTTTTAACTTTATAAAAAGTTTCTCGTGTGCACGAGATACGTCTAAAAAAAATTATTTTTTATTTTTATAACTTTATAAAAAGTTACCCGTGTGCACGAGATACATGTCTAAAAAAAAAACATTTTTTTTTTATAACTTTATAAAAAGTTTCTCGTGTGCACGAGATACATGTCTAAAAAAATTATTATTTTTTTTTTATAACTTTATAAGAAGTTTCTCTTGTGCACGAGATACATGTCTAAAAAAAATAAAATAAAAATAAAAATGTTTCTTTCCCACGTTAATTGATTTTTTTTATTTTTTATTCCGTCATAATTTAGGTAATTAACCAAATTAATCTTATTCTTCCTTAGCCTCATATGTGGGATGAATTGCTGTCCTCTCCACGGGTGTTGATGTGTAGGCGGTGCGTTACACCTCCCACTCGCTGTCTGACTGTGCAGATAATTTGTCTTTCAATTTCTTCCTCTATTCCTGCCTTTTATTAGTCCCAAAGTGCTCATTTGTGGTCGTCCCCGGCATTCACCGCTCGCTTGACTCGAGCGGGATCAATGCCGGGGGATATGCACGAGTATTTATAGCCTCCGCCAGGGCGTGGGAGGTTGTGGGCAACAAGTAGGTTAGTGGCTAATCTGATGTTGACAGTGTGAGAAGCACTTCTGCATACAAAGAAATTTTATTTTATTTTTAGAGCCTCCGTCCGGGTTTGTTTGTTTTGTTTCTAGAGGAAGAGATCGCTGCGACTCGGTTTTTTTGGGGAAGTCTGCACTCTGTGTACCGGCAGGCAGGGCTTTCCCTCATTTTTGGGAAGGGATTATAAAAGAGAAAAAAAAGGACGAGGAGGAGGAGGAGGAGGAGGACAGGAGAGGAGGGGGTGTGAGAAGAAACACAAAGGCAGGCAGCAGGCAGGAGAGGAAAGAAGTGAGGCTGCTATACTGATAGTAGGCAGGAGTATCTGCGTTTTATTGAGTGTTTGTCTTGTGTGGCGGACGCCGTCCAGACGCTTATTTCAGCATTTTCCTTTTTACAAAAAAATGCATTTATTCTTGCCGGAAGACGAGGAATGTTCGAGACTATCGGCCAGGAATGTCAGGTGTTCCCCCTGTGAGCACTTCTGACTCCGGGAGGGAACGACCGCTGCAAGGGACGGCGGACTTCTTCAAAACGAGGTATCGTGTGGTGTTGTGTTGCTCAGTGCAGTTTGACTTGTGTTTTTTTTTTTTAAATAATTCACCCACGGTAGTATTCTTGACTTGCAGTTTGCACGTCGTGTTAGTTTCCCTTTGATTCTCTGCAGAGCCTTTTCTTTTGTCGGTGTTACAAATTTTGGAGAGAAAAAAAAAAGTAGTCCTGCTATGCGTGAACGCTGACTCTCAGGCGTTACGGTTGAAACTAGCCAAGAAAGCAGAGTTGTTAAAGTTTCATTTGATGTTAATTGCATTGTTTACGTTCTGTGACATTCTTTGTAAATATGTTTAATTGATGAAACTAGTGTTGTCCTGATTCCAATTTTTTGGTACCGGTACCAACATTATTTTGATACTTTTCAGTACTTTTCGGTACTTTTCCAAATAAAGGGGACCACAAAAAATGGCATTATTGGCTTTATTTTAACAAAAAAATCTTCGGGTACATTAAACATATGTTTATTATTGCAAGTTTGTCCTTAAATAAAATAGTGAACATACTAGACAACTTGTCTTTTAGTAGTAAGTAAACAAACAAAGACTCCTAATCATACTTGCCAACCTTGAGACCTTCAATATCGGGAGGTGGGGGGTAGGGGATGGGGGGTGGTTGGGGGCGGTGTTGGGGGCGTGGTTATTTACAGCTAGAATTCACCAACTCGGGTATTTCATATATATTTCATATATATATATATATATATATATATATATATATATATATATATATATATATATATATATATATATATATATATATATATATATATATATATATATATATATATATATATATATTTATTTTATTTACATAAAAGAAATACTTGAATTTCAGTGTTCCGGTGGCTATCCATTAGATGTCAGTATTGTCCTGTTGAACTTCTCCGTTCATGATGAGTATATCATTTCGGCCACCGTGTTCTATGGAGAAGTCTGTTCTACATATTTACAGGCAACATACACCTTTTCCTTCGAACTGTCCTGGATGAGCTGAAATTCTTATTTCCATTCGTTTGAATTCGTTAGGCAAGCTGTTTATATTGTGGGAAAGCGGACGTGAGAACAGGCTGTCCCCACTCAGTCTCAGGTCCGCATTGAGCTGGAGGGGGCGTGGCCTCCAGTTCCGGCTGAATACCGGGAGTTTGTCGGGAGAAAATCTCTGCCGGGAGGTTGTCGGGAGAGGCAACCCTCCCGCTAAAAACGGGAGGGTTGGCAAGTATGCTCCTAATTAGTCTGCTGACGTATGCAGTAACATATCGTGTCATTTATCCACCTATTATTTTGTCAACATTATAAAGGACAAACTGTAAAAAATGATTATTAATCTACTTGTTAATTTACTGTTAATATCTGCCTACCGTATTTTTCGGACTATAGGTCGAAGTTTTTTTTTCATAGTTTGGCCGGGGGTGCGACTTATACTCAGGAGCGACTTATGTGTGAAATTATTAACACATTACCGTAAAATATCAAATAATATTATTCAGCTCATTCACGTAAGAGACTAGACGTATAAGATTTCATGGGATTTAGCGATTAGGAGTGACAGATTGTTTGGTAAACGTATAGCATGTTCTATATGTTATAGTTATTTGAATGACTCTTACCATAATATGTTACGTTAACATACCAGGCACCTTCTCAGTTGGTTATTTATGCCTCATATAACGTACACTTATTCAGCCTGTTGTTCACTATTCTTTATTTATTTTAAATTGCCTTTCAAATGTCTATTCTTGGTGTTGGCTTTTATCAAATACATTTCCCCAAAAAATGCGACTTATACTCCAGTGCAATTTATGTTTTTTTCCTTCTTAATTATGCTTTTTCGGCCGGTGCGACTTATGCTCCGGAGCGACTTATACTCCGAAAAATACGGTACTTTCTCTTTTAACATGTTCTATCTATACTTCTGTTAGAATTTAATAATCACTTATTCTTCTGTTGTTTGATACTTTACATTAGTTTTGGATGATACCACAAATTTGAGTATCGATCCAAAACTAGTGGCCTAGTTATTAGAGTGTCCGCCCTGAGATCGGTAGGTTGTGAGTTCAAACCCCGGCCGAGTCATACCAAAGACTATAAAAATGGGAGCCGTTACCTCCCTTGCTTGGCACTCAGCATCAAGGGTTGGAATTGGGGGTTAAATCACCAAAAATGATTCCCGGGCGTGGCCACCGCTGCTGCTCACTGCTCCCCTCACCTCCCAGGGGGTGATCAAGGGTGATGGGTCAAATGCAGAGAATAATTTCGCCACACCTAGTGTGTGTGTGTGATAATCATTGGTACTTTAACATTACAGGATCATACATTGGTCATATTCAAAGTCCTCATGTGCCCAGGGACGTATTTCCAGAGTTTATATACATAATAGAAATTTAAAAAAACCAAAATAAGATGTTGTGATCGCAAAAAATATTGACGTAATCATAGTAGTATCGATACGGTACTGTACTTGGTATCATTACAGTGTATTTCAGTGGCATTTGTTTACATTTTAGCTACGGTGTGTAGTGAAGCATGTTGAGCTATTCCTCGTCATGCAGGGATGATACTTGTAAGAAACTTACTTTATTTGTCGCAATGGAGGCGAGGATTAGTGATTTAGAAGTAGCTATGGACTTTAGCCGCTAGCTAGCTGGCCATGTATTAAAGCACCTAAGGGTGTTTCAGTGTTAAAACTTCACCTTTATCGTCAGTTTTTAGGCCAAAATGCGTCCATTCTCCCTTTTCTGTCTACACACTGTGTCTGCTTGTAAGTACTCAGTGATTGTGCGCTGCCGAACATGCTCCTCTGCTCGTAAAACCAGCAATGTCACGACTTGACGACGACGGGGGTGCGGGGGAGGTGGCGGATCGGTACTTTTTAGAGGCGGTGTAGTACCGAAAATGAATCATTGGTATCGCGGTGCTATACTAATACCGGTATACCCTACAACCATAGATGCGACACGCATTTTGTAGCCCTAACTTTTTGAGCAGGGTAACTGTTTACTAAGCGTCTTCTCTCGCTAAAGATTTATGACATTCACCAGACAGGAAGTGACCCCTCCTTGCTCGTCCTTCCTCTTGCCTCATCTCCCCCGTGCAGCAATAATGTCAGTCAGCGGACTCCTGACGGCCGCGGCCGCTCGCTAACCCCCGCGTCTCGGCCGCGGCGGCGTGTTCCCAGTCCTCCGCCGCGGTGGACGTGAGCGGGAGGACAGGATAAGGCTGAGCTGCAGGCGTTACGCAACAGCTCGGCCCAGAGATAGAGCGGATCCGAACTTAGACACCTACGGCTTTCCTCCACCACTCCATGAGGTCATCGGGCGCACTTAGCCTCTCCCTGCTGTGTGGCTTAATGTAAGAATAGACGTTGTGATTGTTTGCAAGCATGGCACTGCTGTTGCATTGCCTTACCAGTTGCATCTTTGCTGCTTTGGGTAATGTTTACATATTGTTACATTCCAAACCAGTGCCAAGTAGGTACTTTTGAAACTGTGCCCGGTCCCTTTAAAAAGGAAACAAACAAATATTTTCCAAAAAAAAGCCTTTTTATTTTTATTTTGACATGCAAGCATACCTGTCAACCCTGTTTTCCTCTGGAAACTTACCGTATTTTCTGGACTACAGAGTGCAAGGATATTTTAGCTGGACCCACTAAATTTTAGACGGAATACCTTTTTTTTTTTTTACATACCGTATTTCCTTGAATTGCCGCCGGGAATATAGTATTCGCCTGCCTAGAATTACAGCCGGGTCAAACTCGTTTCGCAAAATAATTAGCGCATGCTTGGCACTTCCGCCGGGTCAAATATGAGTCATTAAATGACTCCCGCCTCCTGGTGGTAGAGGGCGCTAGTGATCCTTCTTGCGACTACCAGTACTGCAGAAGAAGACAACAAGCAGCAAGCATGAGCAGCGATCGTTTGCTTGCACTTTTACCATCGAGGATTACATATCTAAAATAAAACAGTTTTCTAAACTGGACTTTCAGTCGAAGCAGGTGGTAATAATTAAAGGAATATCTCCAGAGACTTTTAAAACTGAAGAAAGATAAGGAAGACTGCCTTTGATCAGAAGCAGCTGCACATGGACATCATTTATAAGTGTTTTAAGTCTCGTCTTAAGACCCACTTTTATTCTTTGGCTTTTAACACTACGTGAATTGTGTGGTCTTCTGTCCTCTGTTGTCCTCTGTGTTTTTTTTAATACATTTTGATGTCTATTTTACTGTTTTAATTGGTTTTACCCTTTAAAATAGTTTTTAATCATATTTATTTTTTATATATTTTTTGTATTGGTTTTCTATTCATTTATTCTTTGTTTTTATTCAGTCATTGGTGTAGCATAATATTGTTTTTAATATTGTTTTCAACATGGCTGTGCAGCACTTTGGAAACATTCTTGTTGTGTAAATGTGCTATATAAATAAAGTGGATTGGATTGGATTGGATAAGTAAAGGTAAGACCATAATAACATTTATTTTATGAAATGTGCTTTTCATGATAAGGTAAGCGCCGGAGTGAGAAGAGGTTTTAAAATAATTAGCGCATGCTTGCCCATCCCGCATGCTTTTGGTAAGCGCAGGAGTGAGAAGACGTTTTAAATTAATTAGCGCCCCTGCGGCTATTCAAGGAAATACGGTAGATTAGTCACAACGGACATTACGCCACAGTCCTATATAGTAGAAAATATTTTGTAAATGTTTGTTTACATAACTTAATTGCTTCCAAACGGTGTTTTTAACTTGGCAGTAAAATGGCTGATCGAACAAAACAGAAGCCATGGTGATGTCACCTGGATTTTTTGAGGCTATAATCAGTAAGTTATGGTACAAACTGATGTGTAGCATTTAGATGAAGTATGAGCATATTTTTCCCTTGATACTGTTGAAACAATTGTAATCACTCTAGCACCTACGTGTCAAAGTCAAGGCCCGTACAAAATATTTTGTTTATTTACATACCTTAATTGTTTCCAAACGGCGTTTGTATTTTGGCAGGAAAACAGCTGATCAAACAAAACAGAAGCCATCGTCACAAACCCACTATCTTCGAAAGCTAGCTCTCCAATCAGCGAAACAGACTCACAATATGCAGGCGACAGCGGGAGGCAGAGTGCAGGTAAAAAGGTATCTAATGCTTAAACCAAAAATAAACAAAAGGTGAGTGCCCCTAAGAAAAGGCATTGAAGCTTAGGGAAGGCTATGCAGAACGAAACTAAAACTGAACTGGCTACAAAGTAAACAAAAACAGAATGCTGGACGACAGCAAAGACTTACTGTGGAGCAGCAGACGGCGTCCACAAAGTACATCCGTACATGACATGACAATTAACAGTGTCCACAAAAAAAACTTAAATAGTCTTGATTGCTAAAACAAAGTAGATGCGGGGAATATCGCTCAAAGGAAGACATGAAACTGCTACAGGAAAATACCAACAAAACAGGAAAAGCCACCAAAAATAGGAGCGCAAGACAAGAACTAAAACACTACACACAGGAAAACAGCAAAAAACTCCAAATAAGTCAGGGCGTGATGTGACAGGTGGTGACAGTACACCTACTTTGAGACAAGAGCTATATTGATGCATGCTTGGTTATGGTTTAAAGTCATATCCAACAATTGCAACTATTTAATGTCTGCTGAGTTTCATTTTTTATTGATTTCTGCCGGTGGTGTGCCTCTGGATTTTTTCAATGAAAAAAATGTGCCTTGGCTCAAAAGAATGTTGAATAACACTGCATTATGATGCAACGTTTCTGTGTGCAAACAGACAGCGTTTGCCGATGGGGACGTTTCCCGCGCATTTTGCGGACTTAATTGGAGTTGTCGTCAGTCACAGCCGTGGCGTCCGTCGCCACATCGGATGTGATGAAGCCCAAGGAGGCGCAGTGCAGCTCCGGAGGCATTTGCGGGGCTAAATAGTGAGCGTAATTGGACGAAGCGGCTAATGAAGGTTGATGAAAAATGAGCACAGCAGTTGGAGGGGACTTAATCTGGCGAGGGAATGCCATGTCCCCCCCCACCCCCCCACCCCCCCACCCCCCGCGCTCCACGGCGTTGTGCTTGTAGCGGTTATGTAACGCTACCTGATGATGTGCAGGTGGGCTGCATCAGCATCTCTGAGGAAGACGAGATGAAAATTGACATTAGCTACAGTACGCCAGGAGCATTTCACCACAGTCGGATTCCTAGCCTTTCCCTGCTCCGTCACTGTTAAGACTATAATGGCAAATTTCCCCAGATTTTTTAATCAGTTCTAAACATGAAAAAACAATTACCGTACTAGTGTGAACTATACCGTATTGCGGAACAACTTCCCGTGAGTACTAGGGTTGTCCCAATACCAATATTTTGGTACCGGTACCAAAATGTATTTCGATACTTTTAAATAAAGGGCACCAAAAAAAAAATGGCATTATTGGCTTTATTTGAACAAAAAATCTTAGTGTACATTAAACACATGTTTATTATTGCAATTTTGTCCTTAAATAAAATAGTGAACATACAAGACAACTTGTCTTTTAGTATTAAGTAAACAAACAAAGGCTTCTAATTTAGCTGCTGACGTATGCAGTAACATATTGCGTCATTTATTATTCTATTTTGTCAAAATTATGAGGGACGAGCTGTAAAAATGTATTATTAATCCACTTGTTCATTTACTGTTAATATCTGCTTACTTTCTCTTTTAACATGTTCTATCTACACTTCTGTTAAAATGTAATAATCACTTATTCTTCTGTTGTTTGGATACTTTCATTAGTTTTGGATGATACCACACATTTGGGTATCGATCCGATACCAAGTAGTTACAGGATCGTACATTGGTCATATTCAAAGTCCTCATGTGTCCAGGGACATATTTACTGATTTTTAAAAAAAGTTAAAAATATTTTGTGATGACTAAAAATATTGATGTAATCGTAGTGGTATCGACTGGATACGCTCTTGTAAAATCCCCTGACAAGCAGGGGAACCTGCGAAACAGGCTTGTAGGGATGATATAGTCTTGTGTGTTTTTTCCTGACCTAATATATATATATATATTATATATATATATGGGGCGGCATAGCTCGGTTGGTAGAGTGGCCGTGCCAGCAACTTGTGGGTTCCAGGTTCGATCCCCGCTTCTGCCAACTAAGTCACTGACGTTGTGTCCTTGGGCAAGACGCTTTACCCACCTGCTCCCAGTGCCACCCACACTGGTTTAAAAAAAAAAAAAAAAAAAATGTAACTTAGATATTGGGTTTCACTATGTAAAGCGCTTTGAGTCACTAGAGAAAAGCGC
>NC_084750.1:18838533-18853533 GCF_033978785.1 Entelurus aequoreus | reverse complement strand
CTTTCTCTAAATTGACACTTTCTTGTTTCATTTCCACCTATGTTTTTTTTTTTTTGTGTGTGTAAATCTCCCCTTAACGCTACTACTTAGACAGGGAACTATATTGGGTATGAGCACCTTTTGGGCTTAAGCGTAATCGTCCAGGCTTCTGACGAGACACCGTGCCATGTTTACATCCAGGACCAGCCGTGTAGACATGAAAGCGCGACGGTGCTTTAAATGAACCATGCAGCCAGATGGTTGTGTGACGGCATCCGCAGAGAAACAAACCGGCGGGAGCCCCCCCGGCAGCTGCAGGGAAGCCCCGCGGGAGTCTGCCGAGCCAGGATGACAGCAACACTGTCATGATACATGCATTATGCTGTAGGAGAGCTCACTAACACGCCGCCATGTATAGCCAGGAAATCACTCTCGGCTTCTACCTGTTCACTATCTTCCATGTATTATCAGCAAAAATGTTGCTGATTGAACGGACCATTTTTAAAGCAGGATCCGTTTTGTTCGACAAAAAACATTCTGTAGCTCTTGATTTTGCTGATGTAATGGTGATGTCACCTGTTTTGTTTTTTTTTGAGGCTTTAATCAGTAAGTTATGGTACAAACTGATGCATTGCATTGAGATGAAGTATGAGCATAGTTTTCCCGTTATACTATTGAAACGATTGTAATCACTCTAGCACCGACAGTCGCGATCAAAAGTGGACGTACACTTGTAAAGAACATGATGTCATGGCTGTCTTGAGTTCCCAATCATTTCTACAACTCTTATTTTTTTTGTGATAGAGTGATTGGAGCACATACTTGTTGGTCACAAAAAAAAACATTCATGAAGTTTGCTTCTTTTATGAATTTATCTACTGAAAATGTGAGCAAATGTGCTGGGTCATACACTGTAAAAAAAAAAAATTTGTAAAAAAAACGGTCATCTACTGGCAGCTACGGCTGCCAAACGAAAACCATAAAATTAAAGTAAAACATAGTAAACCAAATAATGATCAAAAACATTATGTTTACAGAAATTTTCATGAAACGTTTTGCGGAAAAATATCGTAATTTTACAGATTTGTACTAAATTATTAAGATCAACCACCTTTAATAAAGTGACGATGGAAACAGTTCTGCGGAAAAATACCTTTATTCTACAGAGTTTTTCCAAATTATTACGATCAAACACCTTTAATGCATACTTGCCAACCCTCCCGTTTTTAGCGGGAGAATCGCCTCTCCCGACAACCTCCCGGCAGAGATTTTCTCCCGACAAACTCCCGGTATTCAGCCGGAGCTGGAGGCCACGCCCCCTCCAGCTCAATGCGGACCTGAGACTGAGTGGGGACAGCCTGTTCTCACGTCCGCTTTCCCACAATATAAACAGCTTGCCTGCCCAAAGACGTCATAACATCTAGGGCTTTTAGAGAGTAGAGTGCACAACTGCGCACACAACAAGGAGACGAAGCAGAAGAACGAGGAAATTACAGACATCACATGGCGACGCCGTCGACGAGCAAGATGAAGAAATACGCTTGCAAGTTCCAAAACGAATGGAAACAAGAATTTCAGTTCATCCAGGACAGTTCGAAGGGGAAGGTGTATGTTGCCTGTACATTTTTTAGAACAGACTTCTCCATTGAACACGGTGGCCGAAATGATATACTCATCATGAACGGAGAAGTTAAACAGGACAATACTGCCATCTAGTGGATAGCTACCGGCACACTGAAATTCAAGTATTTATTCATTTTTTTCTATGTAAATAAAATAAATATATATATATACATATACATACATAAATCTCCTGATGATTGAGGAAACCCTCATGAAACAGGCCTGTAGAGATGAAATAGTCTTGTGATTTTTTCCCACACACACATATATATATACATATATATAGCTAGAATTCACTGAAAGTCAAGTATTTCATACATATATATATATATATATATATATATATATATATATATATATATATATATATATATATATATATATATATATATATATATATATATATATGAAATATATATATGAAATATATATGTATAATACTCGAGTTGGTGAATTCTAGCTGTAATTAGCCACGCCCCCAACCAGTATGGACATAGACTTTTATAGAACAAGCTACATATTTAATGAAAGATAATTACTGTAATTTTACATGAATTTGAAAGTAATTTAAGAAAACAGAAAATGCTATGTATAATTAATTTGGTATTTTTCTGTAAAAAAAAAAAAGAAATATACATAGTTTGTCATTACTGGCATATTACTTAAAATAACAGGCGCATTGTTTATTTACAGATAATGTCTTCAATTCTACAGTTTTATAAACTATTTAAAGAAAAATAGAAAAATTACAGTAGAAATTTAGAGTAAATTAACCATAAAAGTAGGATTTTTTTTTACAGTGTACAGCAATGTTAATATTTGCTTACATGTCCCTTGGCAAGTTTCACTGCAATAAGGCGCTTTTGGTAGCCATCCACAAGGTTCCGCTTGAATTTTTGACCACTTCTCTTGACAAAATTGGTGCGGTTTAGCTAACTGTGTTGGTTTTTCTGACATGGACTTGTTTCTTCAGCATTGTCCACAAGTTTAAGTCTGGACTTTGGTAAGGCCATTCTAAAACCTTCATTCTAGCCTGAATTAGCCGTTCCTTTACCACTTCTGACGTGTGTTTGGGCTCATTGTCCTGTTGGAACACCCAACTGCGCCCAAGACCCAACCTGATGATTTTAGCTTGTCCTGAAGAATTTGGAGGTAATCCTCCTTTTTCATTGTCCCATTTACGCTCTGTAAAGCACCAGTTCCATTGGCAGCAAAACAGGCCCAGAGCATAATACTTCCACCACCATGTTTGGCGGTAGGCATGGTTTTCCTGGGATTAAAGGCCTCACCTTTTCTCCTCCAAACATATTGCTGGGTATTGTGGCCAAACAGCTCCATTTTCATTTCAGTTGACCACAGAACTTTCCTCCAGAAGGTCTTATCTTTGTCCATGTGATGTCTTTTAATTGCGGCTGTATGTGTCAAACTCATTTTAGCTCAGGGGCCGCATTACTCCCAAGTGGGCCGGAATGGTACAATCATGGCATGATAACTTAAAAATAAAGACAACTTCAGGTTGTTTTCTTTGTTCTACTTTAGCCAAATATAGAACAAGTACACTCTGAAAACGTACAAATGTAACCGGTGGTCTTTTCCTCTGCGTTGTGTGGATTTTAAGGAACAAGACCGACACCATGGGTTGCTGCTCAGCTGCACTTTACTGATAATACACAGAACTTTCTAACTTTCTGCCATCGTCCAGCCCCTCGTGCTTCCTCTATTTATTTGGGAGGTCCCTGGTTACATCACTGAAGCTGTCGCTGAGGGAAGGGGGTAATCTCGACAGCTCCAGTTAGACACAATATATGATTATACAAAAATGCAAAAGTGCTGACAGTCGTGATATCGCCTTGTCTCTGCTCCGTCTGCGTCACGGTACTCGATGTTCGGCCTTGGCAGTCAGCAGGCCGATTCTGGAAAGAAACACTGATACGAGACTGGCTTGCAATCTTTTGGATTGCCAGCTTTGCACAGACAAAGAAAAATAAAATTTCAGCACAATTGATAATAACTATAGCAACGGCCCTTAAGCATAAGAGTTGTGTGAAAATATATACATAATTATTCCAACAGAAACTAAAACAACACAAAAAGAATGCCACTATGAGTTAATAATAATAATAATAATAATAATAATAATAACAAAAACACTTGTAAACATTTTAGCATATTTGCTACTGCTAATAAAGCTAGCTTGATTACATTATGTGTTTGTCATTCTTGTTTGGTGTGGGTTCACAGTGTGGCGCATATTTGTAACAGTGTTGAAGTTGTTTATACGGCCACCCTCGGTGTGACCTGTACGGCTGTTGACCAAGTATGCCTTGCATTCACTTGTGTGTACCATTAAAGTTTATTGGCGCTCTGTACTTCTCCCTACGTCCGTGTACCACTCCGTTCAGCAGCGTTTTAAAAAGTCATGAATTTTACTTTTTGAAACCGATACCGATAATTTTGAAACCGATACAGATAATTTCTGATATTACATTTTAAAGCATTTATCGTCCGATAATATCGGCAGTCCGATATTATCGGACATCTCTACCCGATACCAATATTATAGTACCGGTACCAGTACCAAAATGTATTTCTAGACTTTTCAGTACTTTTCTAAATAAAGGGGTCCACAAAAAAATTGCATTATTGGCTTTATTTTTAAAAAAAATCTTACAGTACATTAAACATATGTTTATTATTGCAATTTTGTCCTTAAATAAAATAGTGAACATACTAGACAACTTGTCTTTTAGTAGTAAGTAAACAAACAAATAACACAATTGATAATAACTATAGCAGCGGCCCTTAAGCATAAGAGTTGTGTGATAATATATACATAATTATTCCAACAGAAACTAAAACAACACAAAAGAATGCCACTATGAGTTAATAATAATAATAATAATTAAAGCTGCAAGCAGCGTTGGTCGGGCCCGCATATTTGGCAGGTGCTATCTGCTGAAGGATGTCAATCTATGAAATGTAGGTCTAAGTGAGACCTACATAGAGGTTTTTGTTTCATGTCTCTAAGACGTTCCTACCGGAAGTTACAAGCAGTTTTGTCTGTGTTTTCCTCTGAGGAGCAGTTTTGTCTCTGTAGAGCGCAATTTTGAGTTTTGGGGTTCGTTTTTTTTTATTAGATCGCAATTTCCACCAGTCCTGATGTGTGTGAAAAGTTTGGTGAGTTTTGAAGTATTTTAAGGGGGTCAAATTACAGCTCAAAGAGGCAAAAATTAGTGTTTTTAGTCATTTTTTGTCTTGAAGGGGAAATTGCTGTTGATTTTTGCCCGAAGAAATTAATTAATGAAAAGTAGGTCTAAGTGAGAACTACATAGAGGTTTTTGTTTCATGTCTCTACGACATTCGTACTGGGAGTTAGAGGCAGTTTTCTTCTTAGGGGGCGCTAGAGCGCAATTTTGAGTTTTGGGGTTTGGTTTTTTGACTAAAGAGTTTTGTTCGCGTTTTTTTATGTGTGTGTAAAATTTGGTGAGTTTTGAAGCATGTTAAGGGGGGCAAAGTAGTGCGCAATGCTGCGGAAAAATAATAATAATAATAATAATAATATTAAACCTTACAATTACAATAGGTCCTTTCGTCCCAATGCAAAAGGACTCCCGTTGGGATTCCTTTTACATGGGCCGTGCGGGCCCTAATAACAAAAACACTTGTAAACATTTTAGCATATTTGCTACTGCTAATAAAGCTAGCTTGATTACATTACAATAGTACGTTCAAATATGCATGAAAACACTCCCACAGACATCACACATGGGATGGTTTAGTACAGGGCTGTCAAAGTCGAGGCCCGCGGACCGGATCATTTATCGTTAGTTTTCAAGCCAAAATGCGTCCGTTCTCCCTTTTCTGTCTGCTTGTAAGTACTCTGTGATTGTGCGCTGCCGAACATGCTCCTCTGCTCCTAAAACCAGCAATGTCACGACGGGGGGGTGGTGGACCGGTACTTTTCAGAGGTGGTATAGTACCGAATATGATTCATTATACCAGGGGTCACCAACCTTTTTGAAACCAAGAGCTACTTTTTGGGTACTGATTAATGCGAAGGGCTACCAGTTTGATACACACTTAAATAAATTGCCAGAAATAGCCAATTTGCTCAATTTACCTTTAACTCTATGTTATTAATAATTAATGATATTTACACTTAATTGAACGGTTTAAAAGAGGAGAAAACACGAAAAAATTACAATTACATTTTGAAACATAGTTTCATCTTCAATTTCGACTCTTTAAAATTTAAAATTCAACCGGCAAAAATAAGAGAAAAACTAGCTAATTCGAATCTTTTTGAAAAAATTAAAAAAATAATTTATGGAACATCATTAGTAATTTTTCCTGATTAAGATTAATTTTAGAATTTTGATGACATGTTTTAAATAGGTTAAAATCCAATCTGCACTTTGTTAGAATATATAACAAATTGGACCAAGCTATATTTCTAACAAAGACAAATCATTATTTCTTCTAGATTTTCCAGAACAAAATTTTTAAAAGAAATTCAAAAGACTTTGAAATAAGATTTAAATTTGATTCTACAGATTTACTAGATTTGCCAGAATAATTATTTTGAATTTTAATCATAATAAGTTTGAAGAAATATTTCACAAATTTCTTCTTCGAAAAAACAGAAGCTAAAATGAAGAATAAATTAAAATGTATTTATTATTCTTTACAATAAAAAAAAAAAATTTACTTGAACATTGATTTAAATTGTCAGGAAAGAAGAGGAAGGAATTTAAAAGGTAAAAAGGTATATGTGTTTAAAAATCCTAAAATCATTTTTAAGGTTGTATTTTTTCTCTAAAATTGTCTTTCTGAAAGTTATAAGAAGCAAAGTAAAAAAATTAATGAACTTATTTAAACAAGTGAAGACCAAGTCTTTAAAATATTTTCTTGGATTTTCAAATTCTATTTGAGTTTTGTCTCTCTTAGAATTAAAAATGTCGGGCAAAGCGAGACCAGCTTGCTGGTAAATAAATACAATTTAAAAAATAGAGGCAGCTCACTGGTAAGTGCTGCTATTTGAGCTATTTTTAGAACAGGCCAGCGGGCTACTCATCTGGTCCTTACGGGCTACCTGGTGCCCGCGGGCACCGCGTTGGTGACCCCTGCATTATACTAATACGGGTATACCATACAACCCTAAGTTGAGAAAATTCTTCACATGATGGTGAACCGGAGGGGGTGAATGACTATATTTGCTCAAAGCTTGGATGTTGACGTCTCTCGCATGTTTCCATGCACAACACTTCCAGTCCTCGTAACGGCCTTGATTAACATCTTAGCTCTCCCCCCCGAGGGCGGGCAGCAGGAGGCGGCTGATGGGCGAGAGCTTGATGGTTGAGAGAGTCTCATTTTGTAACCTGAACAGCGGGGATGAGGAGGAGGAGGTGGTGATGGTTTGTGGAGAAGGTGGCGCCAAGATGCAGGAGCTGAACCTGAGCAGGATCTGACGGCTGTTTCGTAACTTGATCAATGACCCGGCAACATTTAGATCCTTATTTCCTGTGTAGCCTCATTACCTTGTCTTATTCTCACCGCCTCTCAGCCTCATAAGCCCTCCATCTAATTAAGAGTTCTCTGGCTCTTGCTGCAATCGTCTGGTTCTTCCATTGGATTCTGGAGATCAGAGCAGCTTCTGTCAACCGCCTGGAATCCCACCGTGTTGACCATGAATTTGTCTATAAACTGTACAGACGAGGCTCATGGTTGCGTCACGGGCTCTGAATTACAAATGTGTTTAAGACAAATGGCCGTCATCAAGCTGTTGGCTGCTTTCAAAGCATGGTTGGATATTGCAGTTTTTTTGTTGTTAGAATTTGACAAATGAGGTGCATTAAAAATAACGTTCGCAGAGGTCAAGCAGCTGCCTGGAGGCCGTTCAGACGAGCAGCAAGTATTATATATACACACTAGTGTTGTCCCGATACTAGAGATGTCCGATAATGGCGTTTTTGCCGATATTCCGATATTGTCCAACTCTTAATTACCGATACCGACATATACAGTCGTGGAATTAACACATTATTATGCCAAAATTTGTTGTGATGCATTAAACAATGTAACAAGGTTTTCCAAAATAAATCAACTCAAGTTATGGCACTGCCATATTTATTATTGAAGTCACAAAGTGCATTATTTTTTAGCGGGGGGTGTATATTGTAGCGTCCCGGAAGAGTTAGTGCTGCAAGGGGTTCTGGGTATTTGTTCTGTTGTGTTTGAGTTTGAGTTTATTTCGAACATGCAAGCATACAACATGATACATCACAATTTCCAGTTTCTCTTTTCAACATGTTCGAAAAGGAGTAGGAAGAAGCAGAGCTTATTTACCGTATTTTCCGCACCATAAGCCGCCCCCGTGTTGTAAGCCGCACCTTCAATGAATGGCATATTTCAAAACTTTGTTTACCTATTAGCCGCCCCGTGTTATTAGCCGCACCTACGCTACGCTAAAGGGAATGTCAACAAAACAGTCAGATAGGTCAGTCAAACTTTAATAATATATCAGAAACCAGCGTTCTAACAACTCTGTTCACTCCCAAAATGTAATGTGCAAATGTGCAATCACAAAAATAGTAACACTCACAATAGTGCAGAGCAATAGCAACATCAATAACTCAACGTTGCTCATACGTTAGTGTCACACAACACACAAAATAAACATTTGAAGCTCACTTTCTGAAGTTATTACTCATCCACAAATCCCTCAAATTATTCTTCTTCGGTGTGCTTCACTTGTTTTTTGACACCATCTGTGATGTGGACGCGCATGCAGTCATAGATCAACAGGGACGGAGCTGCGTGAAAAAAGTCACCCGGTCTCTTCGCTCATTTTTTCTTCATCCATCCATCCCTTCGAGTTAGCTTTTATGATGACGCCGGCTGGAAAGTTCTCTTTTGGCAAGGTCTTCCTTTTGAATATCACCGTGGGTGGAAGTTTCTGGCCGTTAGCATGGCAAGCTAGAACCACAGTGAAGGACGACTTCTCATTCCCTGTGGTGCGAATATTCACCGTACGTGTTCCCGTTGTATCCACTGTGCGGTTCACAGGAATATCAAAAGTCAGAGGAACCTTGTACGCGTGTCTCTTAGTAGGAGACATTTTGTGGTCTTTACAGAAACACACAAATGAAATTAACCGTAATATCCGCGCACTTCTTCTTCTACGGGGGCGGGTGCTCACCTTGGCGGTTGCTTACAGTAGAAGAAGAAGCGCTTCCTCTTCTATGGGGGCGGTTGCTTACCGTAGAAGAAGAAGCGTTTCCTCTTTTACGGGGAAAAAAGATGGCGGCTGTTTACCGTAGTTGCGAGACCTAAACTTTATGAAAATAAATATTAATATTAATCCATATATAAGGCGCACCGGGTTATTAGCCACACTGTCAGCTTTTGAGAAACATTTTGTTTTTTAGGTGCGGCTTCTGGTGCGGAAAATACGGTAATCCTACCCCTTTTCTTTACATAACAGTTGCTAAAACTTTTTGTTCACTTCCTGTTCACAATTTATTCACAATAAACTCCATAAGTAATCACGATAAAAATAAATAAACAAATAATAGTAAGAATTTAATAATAATAATTGGTGGAGTAAGTCATATTTCATGTGTTACGGTGCGGATGTTCTCCCGAAATGTGTTTGTCATTCTTGTTTGGTGTGGGTTCACAGTGTGGCGCATATTTGTAACAGTGTTAAAGTTGTTTATACGGCCACCCTCGGTGTGACCTGTATGGCTGTTGACCAAGTATGATGCATTTTACTTGTGTGTGCCTTTAAGGTTTATTGGCGCTCTGTACTTCTCCCTACGTCCGTGTACCACTCTGTACAGCGGCGGTTTAAAAAGTCATGAATTTTACTTTTTGAAACCTATACCGATAATTTTGAAACTGATACCGATAATTTCTAAAATTACATTTTAAAGCATCACTAAAATACGTCCCTGGACAAACGAGGACTTAAATTATGACCAATGTATGACCCTGTAACTACTTGGCATCGGATCGATACCAAAAAAGCAATAAGGTGCAGATATATATAAATAGATTACTGTACACTACTGTATAAATATATTGCACTTTTGTATATACATCCAGGTTTATGGATGTATGTTATATTGTCTTTATATTCCAGCGAGTTAATCCGTTTTTGGGGGGAATTGAGGGGATTATTATGATGCGTTCCAGAGTCTTACAGCCTGACAAGTCGTCTAGTACAATGGTCCCCAACCTTTTTGTAGCTGCGGACCGGTCAACGCTTGAAAATTTGTCCCACGGACCGGTGGGAGGGTGTATTAAAAAAAATAATAATAAAAATAAATTTGTTTTTATTTTTTTACATAAATAAATACAATCATGTGTGCTTATGGACTGTATCCCTGCAGACTGTATTGATCTATATTGATATAGAATGTATATATTGTGTTTTTTAAGTTGATTTCATAATTTTTATTTTTTAATTTTTTTTTTTTTTTAATTTCTTGTGCGGCCCGGTACCAATCAGTCCGGTGGTTGGGGACCACTGGTCTAGTAGGTTCACTATTTTATCTAAGGACAAAATTGTTATTCGATTGAAATAAAAAAACATGTTTAATGTACTGTAATTTTTTTTTGTTAAAATAAAGCCAATAATGCCATTTTTTGTGGTACCCTGTATTTAGAAAAGTATGGGAAAGTATCGAAATATGTTATATTGGTACGGAGCCAGCCCTAGTCCAGACACAGAGTAAAAGTGTGGTACAAGCACAAATATGCAGAGTTTGGCCTTGGAGGAGGTTAGTTTACTCTCTAATGAGAGCTCTTTTAGTTTCATGTGTTAGCAGCGAACAGCCAGTTGTTAATTTCTACTTAACTTGTATGTTCCAAATACTCTTTATAAAGACATTTTGTTGCACTTAAGCCAATCGAAGTGAGTCACCATTTGTTTGTACTTTCTATTTGCCAACATCAACAACTTGATGTTCTTGCTTTGTGCAGCATAATTACAGAGCAAAATGTCGCCCCCAACATTTTTTCTGTCAACATATGCAGTCTTTCCTAGCAATGATGCAGCGAAAAAACACATCTGTTGTTTTGACCCCGGTCTTGAGTGAAGGGTTCTAAACCTCCACCGCGGGTAGCCTGCGAAAGCCGCACCATTTCCCATAATGACTGAACCCAAAATAAAGCAGAGGGTTCTTCCTCTTTTCTTTTTTTTTTTGGATCCACTCAGCATAGTTGTGTGAGTTCAAGCGTGGAGGTCAGCGTCACAGACTGACTGGGGCTCCAGACCGGTGGTAGTCCACTAACACCAGTCCAAGCAAATACTTGTGCCTGAGGTTTTGGATGCAATACTTTCTAGATACTTTCTACGGCTGAAAAAAGGCCGGCGCATATACACTGTTTATGCAAGTGCTGATTAATGTGCACTTGCAGTTAAATACATGAAAAAAAAAGATAGCCACTATTAACGTGCAACTACATTCCTGCACCAGGCAGATGCAAACTGTCAGAATTTTATATTTTAATTTCAACTAAAAAATATTTTAATAAGTCTAAGAATTGACCCCACGGGGTGTTAAATTAGAAAAACAGGAAGTTGCAATTTTAGACAAATTCACGAGACATTTTGCACAGACAAGGAAAAATACAATTTCAGCACAATTGATAATAACTAGAGCTGTCCGATAATATCGGTATTATCGGCCGATAAATGCGTTAAAATGTAATATTGGAAATTATCGGTATCGTTTTTTTATTATTAGTATCGTTTGGTTTTTTTTTGTTTTTTTTGTTGTTGTTTTTTGTTTTTTATTAAATCAACATAAAAAACACAAGATACACTTACAATTAGTGCACCAACCCAAAAAACCTCCCTCCCCCATTTACACTCATTCACACAAAAGGGTTGTTTCTTTCTGTTATTAATATTCTGGTTCCTACATTATATATCAATATATATCAATACAGTCTGCAAGGGATACAGTCCGTAAGCACACATGATTGTGCGTGCTGCTGGTCCACTAATAATACTAACCTTTAACAGTTAATTTTACAAATTGTCATTAATTACTAGTTTCTATGTAACTGTTTTTATATTGTTTTACTTTCTTTTTTATTCAAGAAAATGTTTTTAATTTATTTATCTTATTTTATTTGATTCATTTTTTTAAAAAGTACCTTATCTTCACCATACCTGGTTGTCCAAATTAGGCATAATAATGTGTTAATTCCACGACTGTATATATCGGTTGATATCGGTATCGGTTGATATCGGTATCGGTAATTAAAGAGTTGGACAATATCGGCATATCGGATATCGGCAAAAAGCCATTATCGGACATCCCTAATAATAACTATAGCAACGGCCCTTAAGCATAAGAGTTGTGTGACAATATATACATAATTATTCTAACAGAAACTAAAACAATACAAAAAGAATGCCATTATGAGTTAATAATAATAATACTACTACTAATAATAATAATAATAACAAAAACACTTGTAAACATTTTAACATTTTGTTATGTTTAACAAAGTGTTTTACTTATTTTTTTTTTTTTTACAACACTCAAAATTAATAATAATTTTTAAATTTTTGATAGTTTTTAAATGTTTATTTATTTATAGAGGTGGTAAAAGATTTATCTGATATTTATATATTCCGATTCTAAATCGATTCATCATTTTAAAGCAGGGGTGTCCAAACTTTTTCCACTGAGGGCTGCACACGGAAACATTAAAGCATGTGGGGGACATTTTGATATTTTTCATTTTCAAACCATAACAAAATATATGGATTTTTTATTTATTTTATCTTTAGGAGTCCCGGGGACCATAAAGGGTTTCAGTCATTAAAATGTTAAAAAATAAGTCAAATTATTATTTTTTTGTTATTATTTAACGCTTACAGTAAATCTCTATATCAACTTCAAGTTGATATAAAGTAATAAAAAATAAAAATGTTTTATGCTTTTCTGTCAAAAACAACTTTGTTTTTTTTATAGTAAAACTGAAATATGCAATATTTAGTAATTAGAGCCCTAAAAGATCAATAATGCAGGACACCATTGATTTGAATTCCTTCATATTTTTGAGTAATCACAGTGAAAAGATAAATAAAATACCACTAAATATATTTGGGATCCAAAAGGTGCCCCACTCATAAAGTCATACATTTTTATTAGGTTTTTCTTTTACTTTCAACACTTAAGTTACGAGATCAACTTCAGATATATCTGTACATTTTACGTTTGAACTATTATGCGCTTTTGTCAAAGAAAACGCTGATGTTTTTATACGGCAACTACACAATATATGCAATATTTACCACATAAAACATTTTAAAGTGAAATATTTGAAGTAATTGGAGCCTTGAAAATAATTCATTATAACATGGATTTTTGTGTCATTATTTATTTTTTTGGAGAATTGGCAAAAAAAATAAAATAAAGAAAGACAAAAGAAAAAAAACAGCCTGCATGGCAGCTTTGTGTCAACGTTGCAACTTTTTCTCGTTAGATTTCATCTCATCTCCCACTTTTTGTAATGTTCTTTTTTATTTTTGCAAAAGCATTTCCAGAATGTGTGGCGGGCCGGTAAACAATTAGCTGCGGGCCGCAAATGGCCTCCGGGCCGCACTTTGGACACCCCTGTTTTAAATAATACATTTTATTCAAACAACTATTATTGATTTCATTATTATTAGTATTGATGTGAAGTGAATTATATTTACATAGCGCTTTTTCTCTAGTGACTCAAGGCGCTTTACATAGTGAAACCCAATATCTAAGTTACATTTAAACCAGTGTGGGTGGCACTGGGAGCAGCAGGTGGGTAAAGTGTCTTGCCCAACGACACGACGGCAGTGACTAGGATGGCGGAAGCGGGGATCGAACCTGGAACCCTTAAGTTGCTGGCACAGCCGCTCTACCAACCGAGCTATACCGCTGAATAGCGTGAATAGCGTTGCCATGGTAACACGAAATGTTCCCAATTTAAAGTACCCCTTTCGGCGCGAACGAGACCTTTCCGAGGGTATAACATATGTGGGGGGTCGTTGGCCGGATCGTCGCGTATTAAGTGTAAGAGAAACGTGCGGAACTATAATAATAAAAGTTGAAGTACGAGCAATAATAATATGGGCTGCTTGCATTGCAGCAGGCCCATAATTATGTATCCATCCTTCAATTCAAATGTTCCTGCTTGCAACCTCAATCCCCAGTCATGGACTAGAATTGGAATTTGGGAGGCAGTTGCACGGTACTGTCCCTTTAAAACCTAAGTGCTCGCCATCCCACATTGGCGTAATGGGCTTTTTCCGTTGGCATTTTCAGTCAACCCTGAAGAGTCCGCTCTTTTCCGCCCTGATTTGCATTTCCATTACCGGTTTAAAGGCGACGAGCTGAGCCAAGTGGTACGCGGGACGCGCCATCTCTGAAGTCTGGCCAAAGCACACTCGGAGAAGGTCTCGCCTACTGCGGGCTTTCCCCTTTTCCCCTTCTTCCCTCTTCCCTGAAGCCTGTTGCCAGAGAGGAAAATGTTTGTACAACTCTGTGTGTATTCAGCTCTTTGTTTTTGTATACCCTCTAAGTAGGTGGTCAAACATGAATATGTAGGAAAAAAACACATTAATAATATAGTATAGTGTTTTATAATACGTTCATTAAAAAACACCACTTACAAACCCCAAAAGCAGTGAAGTTGTCACGTTGCGTAAATGGTAAATAAAAACAGAATACAATGATTTGCAAATCCTTTTCAACTTATATTCAAATGAATAGACTGCAAAGACAAGATATTTCATGTTCACACTGGTAAACGTGGTTATTTTTTGCAAATATTAGCTCATTTGGAATTTGATGCCTGCAACATGTTTCAACAAAGCTGGCACAAGTGGCAAAAAAGACTGAGCAACTTGAGGAATGCTCGTCAAACACTTATTTGGAACATCCCACAGGGGAACAGGCTAATTGGGAACAGGTGGGCGCCATGATTGGGTATAAAAGCGGCTTCCATGAAATGCTCAGTCATTCGCAAACAAGGATGGGGCGAGGGTCACCACTTTGTCAACAAATGCGTGAGCAAATTCTCGAACAGTTTGAGAACAACATTTCTCAACCAGCCAATTCAGGGATTTCCCCATCTACGGTCCGTAATATCATCAAAAGGTTCAGAGAATCTGGAGAAAACCAAAACCAACATTGAATGCCCGTGACTTTCGAACCCTCAGGCAGTACTGCATCAAAAAGCGACATCAGTGTGTAAAGGATATCACCACATGTGCTCAGAAACACTTCAGAAAACCACTGTCAGTAACTACAGTTTGTTGCTACGCTGTAAGTGCAAGTTAAAACTCTACTATGCAAAGCGAAAGCCATTTATCAACAACACCCAGAAACGACGCCGGCT